>NC_068441.1:14568043-14714620 GCF_023373465.1 Oncorhynchus keta
TGGCGCGCGCTCTCTCTCACTCTGTCTGGCGCGCGCTCTCTCTCACTCTGTCTGGCGCGCGCTCTCTCTCACTCTGTCTGGCGCGCGCTCTCTCTCACTCTGTCTGGCGCGCGCTCTCTCTCACTCTGTCTGGCGCGCGCTCTCTCTCACTCTGTCTGGCGCGCTCTCTCTCACTCTGTCTGGCGCGCTCTCTCTCTCACTCTGTCTGGCGCGCTCTCTCTCTCACTCTGTCTGGCGCGCTCTCTCTCTCTCACTCTGTCTGGCGCGCTCTCTCTCTCTCACTCTGTCTGGCGCTCTCTCTCTCTCTCTCGCTCTCTCTGTGTGTGTCTCTCGCTCTCTCTGTCCTGCTCTGCCCTGCTCTCTCGCTCTGTCCTGCTCTCTCGCTCTCTCGCTCTCAATTCAAATCAATTTGCTTTAATGGCATGATGTAACAATGTACATATTGCCAAAGCTTACTTTGGATTTACAATTTACAGTTTTAAGATAATAAGAATCAAAATTGTCAACGGGACAACAGTAACAAAGGGTCAAAATAATCATACATTGAACATTAACAATAAGCATTACAGTAGAGGACATGTGCAGGTTGATTGGTCTGTCAGACACTGTCCCTCATCTTATGGCAGACAGCAATGTAGTGCTCTGCCAACCCACAGCTCTCTGCGTCCTCCCCCAACAGGACAGGTAGTCTATTCTCATCAGAGAGGTCTTCAATGTAGTGCTCTGCCAACCCACAGCTCTCTGCGTCCTCCCCCAACAGGACAGGTAGTCTATTCTCATCAGAGAGGTCTTCAATGTAGTGCGCTGCCAACCCACAGCTCTCTGCGTCCTCCCTCAACAGGACAGTTAGTCTATTCTCATCAGAGAGGTCTTCAATGTAGTGCGCTGCCAACCCACAGCTCTCTGCGTCCTCCCTCAACAGGACAGGTAGTCTATTCTCATCAGAGAGGTCTTCAATGTAGTGCGCTGCCAACCCACAGCTCTCTGCATCCTCCCTCAACAGGACAGGTAGTCTATTCTCATCAGAGAGGTCTTCAATGTAGTGCGCTGCCAACCCACAGCTCTCTGCGTCCTCCCTCAACAGGACAGGTAGTCTATTGTCATCAGAGAGGTCTTCAATGTAGTGCGCTGCCAACCCACAGCTCTCTGCGTCCTCCCTCAACAGGACAGGTGGTCCTTCTGTGGCTCAGTTGGTAGAGCATGGCTCAGTTGGTAGAGCATGGCACTTGTAACGCCAGGGTAGTGGGTTCGATTCCCGGGACCACCCATACGTAGAATGTATGCACACATGACTGTAAGTCGCTTTGGATAAAAGCGTCTGCTAAATGGCATATATTATTATTATTATATTATTATTATAGGTAGTCTACTCTCATCAGAGAGGTCTTTGAAACCTTTAAGGCTTTCAAATTTGAGGAAATGACACTCTAATTGTTTTATATTTTTGACATTTTGTCAGGAAATGCAGCTCTGTCTCAGGTTCTGCTGTTGTGCAGTGGTTGCATAGCCTTTCCTCTACAGGGAGCCAGGTTTTCCTGTGTCTATCCTTCTCAATGGCAAGGTTGTGCTCACTGAGTCTGTACTTTGTCAAGGGTTTTCAAAGGTTTTGATCAGTAACCATGGTCAAATAGTTGGCCACGGTGTACTGTCGATTTAGGGCCAGAAAGCACTGCATTTTGCTTTGCACTTGTGTTTCGCAATAAGCAATGTAGTTTTTGTTTTGAATGCGTTATAATTTGGTATATTCTGATTGGTTGGATGTTCTGGTCCTGAGGCTTCAGTGTGTTAGTAGAACAGGTTTGTGAACTCAGCCCCAAGACCAGCTGGATGAGTGGATTATTTTCTTTGCTCAGCTCTTGGCATTGCAGGGCTTGGTAATGATATGAGAGGGTGTCACTGTATTTTAGATGTTTGCAAAACTGAATTGCTCTTTTTTATTTATTTTTATTAATGGTGGATATTGGCCTAATTCTGCCCTGCGTGCATTGTTTGTAGTTTTCCTCTGGACGTGTAGGAGAATCTTATAGAACTCTGCATGCAGGGTTTCAATTGGGTGTTTGTCCCATTTGATGAAATCTTGTTTTGCAAGTGGACCCCACACCTCACTGCCATAAAGTGCAATTGGTTCAATGATACATTCAATTAATTTTAGCCAAATTTGAATAGGTATTTCAATTTGAATTCGTTTTTTAATGGCGTAGAATGCCCTGCGTGCTTTCTCTCTGTTCATTCACTGCCTCATTAAGGTGTCCATTTTTAAACCTAAGTAATTGTAGTGTGTGCAGTACTCTATATATGTTGTACCAATTGAGAACTTTGTCTAATTCCCTGAGATCTGGATCTTCTCTGGAAAATCATTATTTTAGTATTTTTGGGGTTTACTGCCAGGGCCCAGGTCTGGCAGTACTGCTCTAGCAGATCCAGGCTCTGCTGTAGGCTATGTGCTGTAGGTGGCATAGGTCATCTGCGAAGAGGAGGCATTTAACCTTGTGGAGACTAACATCAGGGGCTGAGGATTTTTCCAGAATAGTGGGTAATCCATTGATGTAAATATTGAAGAGTGCAGGGCTCAGATTGCAACCCTGGCGAAGGCCCCGCCCATGGTTAAAGAATTCTGTTCTTGACTATTTTAATGCTGCACGCATTAACAGTATACATTGATATAACTATGTCATGTTTTACCCCCTACACCACTTTCAATAACTTTGTAGAACAGTCCTGTATGCCAAATAGAATCAAATGCTTTTTGGAAGTCAAATAAAGCAAGTGTATATGTTGGAATTATTTTGGTGGACATGTTTACCTATTTACATTTACATTTAAGTCATTTAGCAGACGCTCTTATCCAGAGCGACTTACAAATTGGTGCATTCACCTTATGACATCCAGTGGAACAGCCACTTTACAATAGTGCATCTAAATCTTTTAAGGGGGGGGGGGTGAGAAGGATTACTTTATCCTATCCTAGGTATTCCTTAAAGAGGTGGGGTTTCAGGTGTCTCCGGAAGGTGGTGATTGACTCCGCTGTCCTATCAGGGTGTGTAGGGTGTAAATATGATCAGTCGTGCTATGTTTTTGGTACAAATCCAATTTCTGTCTCTGTCTCTCTCTGTCTCAGTCTCTCTCTGTCTCAGTCTCTCTCTGTCTCAGTCTCTCTCTGTCTCTGTCTCTCTCTGTCTCTGTCTCTCTCTGTCTCTGTCTCTCTCTGTCTCAGTCTCTCTCTGTCTCAGTCTCTCTCTGTCTCTGTCTCTCTCTGTCTCTGTCTCTCTCTGTCTCTGTCTCTCTCTGTCTCTGTCTCTCTCTGTCTCAGTCTCTGTCTCTCTCTGTCTCTCTCTGTCTCAGTCTCTCTCTGTCTCAGTCTCTCTCTGTCTCAGTCTCTCTCTGTCTCTGTCTCAGTCTCTCTCTGTGTCTGTCTCTCTCTGTGTCTGTCTCTCTCTGTGTCTGTCTCTCTCTGTGTCTGTCTCTCTCTGTCTCAGTCTCTCTCTGTCTCAGTCTCTCTCTGTCTCAGTCTCTCTCTGTCTCAGTCTCTCTCTGTCTCAGTCTCTCTCTGTGTCTGTCTCTCTCTGTCTCAGTCTCTCTCTGTCTCTGTCGCTCTCTGTGTCTCTCTCTCTCTTTCTCTGTCCCTCTCGTTCTTTCAATGTCTCTCTCTCTCTCTCGCTGCCTCTCTCTCTCGCTGCCTCTCTCTCTCTCTCTCTCTCGCTGCCTCTCTCTCTCTGCCTCTCTCTCTCTCTCGCTGCCTCTCTCTCTCTCTCGCTGCCTCTCTCTCTCTCGCTGGCTCTCTCTCTCTTCTGTCTCTGAATCTATCTCTTTGTTTGCCAGACACTATACTTTGCTTACTTATGCTTAAGTCAGAAAATAACATTCAAATTTGTGTCAAAAGGTTAAAGACTTCTCAAATGTTCTTTTTGGGAAATATGTAATCATTTGCACATGCATACTAAATGCGTCCCAGATGGCAGGGTTCATGTGTTCAGCTTTTTTGTGCAACCCTCAGATTCATGCTATGTCATCAACAAATGTGCTCACTCAGGTCCTTTTCTAACGTGGAAGACATCTTATACGGCTTGTTCTTTATTTCTGTGTTTATCCATCCATTTACAGGATCTAAAGAAACTGAAGCTGTATTGATATGAAATGGTTAACCTCCCCTTTGTCCACATGAAAGTATCTGCGTTTCTTGAGTAATCAATGGAGTTTAGGTAGCAACAGGATGTGATTTTGAGCAAGTCAGATAAATGACCTCTCTCATGCTGTCTCTCTCTCATTCACTCTCTCTCCCCCCTCTCCTTCTCTCTCTCTCTTCTCTCTCTCTCTCTCTCTCTCTCTCTTTTCTCTCTCTTCTCTCTTCTCTGACCTGCTCGTCCTCCTTAAGGCTGGGTGGGCAGGCTGAGGGTGATTCAACTGGACACCAGGCAGCGCTGTCTTCTGGCTAGCAGAGCAGTGGCACGAAGGCTGTATCATAAACATTTAAGAGCGTTGGGCCAGTAACTGAAAGGTTGCTGGTTTGAATCCCCAAGCCGACTCGGTGAAAGATCTGTCAGTGCCCTTGAGCAAGGTACTTAACCCTAATTGCTCCTGTAAGTTGCTCTGGATAGGAGCGTCAGCTACATTCCTAAAAACGTAAATGTTAACGCCAAGTTTAAGAGTCAAAGGAGCTTTCGGGGGAATCTAAAGTGGATTGAAGTCTTCAGAAGGAAAATTGTGCTGCTGATTATTTGTTTGTTTTCTTATTATCCCAAAACAGACCTGAGCTGACGTTCAGTAGCAAATATGCAATGTTCTACTTTTCTAATGATTGAATATTTACACTGTGTCTAACTAGAGTATAATGGAGAAGGGCTTGAGCCTGACACATCAAATTCATATTGGAGGCCTATGTAGAACGTGACAGCATTGCTATCGGGTTTTCCTGGTCAATATTACCACGTCATCAGAGTGAAGTCTTTTTTTATTTCCATTGATTTATGTGGTGCTATTTAAAAGCAACCCACACATGGATAGATGAGGGTTACCAGCAGCAGAATTACAGCCAACCAGTACTTCAGAAATGTCAGACAAGGTAAATGTCTGCTATTTCAGTACATTTACACCGCCCCCCGCAATAAGTGAACTCCGAAAACTAAGGAGGGAACTCAATATTGTACATGTATCTCTTCAGTTTGGGTGTGCATGATCCTAGAGTTGTTTTGAGATCTTATGGTATCTGGGTTGGTAGCACAGTCCTTCCAGGCTGTGGATTAAAACAGTGGGTTCATTTATGATACAGTCTCTCATCCTCCACTACCCTCAGGCACTGTTACCAAGAACCAAATCCCAAACACACTGTTCCTCCAGTCTCCCTCCATCACAGGGACTGCTTTGAATAATCTCCATACATAATCACTGGCCTTGTGCAGTGAGTGGAGGGGGCCTAGCAGGCGGTAGTCCAATGATGAGAGGGCTTCCCATATGTGGGTCACAGCATGTCCTGTGTCTGGGCTCTGGGGCTCCAGGAGGGCAGGGGGTGTTTGTTCTCTCCATGCCTGTGCCGTGCAGCCCTGGCTGGGCACACAGAGGACCGTCTGTGCCTGGAGAACCACAGGAGCGCCGGGCGCCTGCGGGGAGATAAACGTGCTCAGAGTGTGAAAGGGGCAGGACACAGGATTTACTTTATAATAGCCGGCTTCGCCCTCCCTCTCTCCACACACATACACGGTGTGGTTCACAGTTCAAATAAACAGGGGCGAATAGCAGGCTGGGTGTTATGAACAGCCTTGTGCCAGGGTCATTTAGTTCCTCTCAGGGTGTTGCTCTCACTGATTTCCAGACTACATGAAGGGGGTAATAGGAGCTACAGTGGGGAGTGGGGAAAGATGTGGTAGAGGGGCTCCTGATTGTCTCAATACCTCCACCCTTTGTTGGAGTGTGTGTGTGTGTGTGTGTGTGTGTGTGTGTGTGTGTGTGTGTGTGTGTGTTCTGCTGAGTTTTCATGATTACACAGTACACGTGGATTCTAAATGAGTCATCCATCTATTCCTTAGTGCTGTCTCAGACCTCCAAACAGTTTCAACACTACACTGTTGAGTGGTGGGGTCACACTCCCTCTGTGTCTGTTAACAGAAATCCACAGCTCATTCCAAAGATCCTGGAACTGCCAATCCCTCGTCAGTTACCAATCCATAACTGCTACCGGAGCTGGACCAGACCTCCCCTGTGGAGAAAGCAGCGGTGGTCATATCGACGTGGAGCTTGTGTGTCATCGGCTCATCATCGATCACAGCTTGATGCAGGAAATCGGATGATTAAAGTCCTTTTAATAGTTGGTGAATTGGAAGGGTGGTTGTTTTATTTCAGGGTTGGTTGAGATGAAACACTTTTAATTGGATGAGGACCCCCTTCCTCCTCCTCCTAGAACCTCTGCTGTGTGGTTAGGAAGTCATCCTCTATGACTTCATTGACCACATAGATAAGCTTTTTGTTCTGCTGGCTCTGAAATCAGGTTGAAGTGTTTTAAATCCCCCCTTTTCTCTTCATCTAATTTAATCTGTTCATAACAGACAACTCTATTTATTCCTGGCTCGACACACCTATGCTTATTCTTATTCTTACAACTTCACTTATTCTGCAAAATCTCTATCAATGAAATACATTTCTATTTCAGAATAGCCTGTAGTACTAAAAGCATAAGTCCCCCATGAGAAAGTTATCCAAGTGAAAGGCTTTAGGTTGGATTATTGAGGTGACAGCGGAAGGGTAGAAATGGATTAGTGAAGAAACCAGGTCTGTTGTTTATTCCTGGGTAGACATGGCTCATTCTGATATTTCCTCATGTCTTGTTGTGTGTATTCAGATGGGGTTTACAGTAGCAGATTGTTTCTGTACCAAAAGCTTCTAACCAATCGTATTTTGACACACACACACACACACACCAACCCATGGAACTGACTGGAGCTTGGTGTTTGTAACAGGCAAGTAATAGGCTGATTGGACTCTGATCTGATTTTCCAGAGGTTTTATATTTGCTATTGCAAATTACAAAGATATTTAAAACAGGAGCCAAGGGTAATATTTTTCTTAGCAGATGAATGAGTGTCCTGGCTTTCTCTCTCGCTCGCTCTCCTGTAACAGGAAGCTATAGCAGTCCATCCTGTACTCGGGTCCACGCCTTCCCTGATCCCTGACCCTGATACATTTACCAGACTGCAGTGTGTATGTGAGCGTGCACGCCTTTAAGAAAGCAAGAGCCCTGTATGGTATTTTTTTTGCCAGTACACATTAATTGCCACTTGTTGTCTCTCTAAGTTTAGAGGTGTGCCCTTACTGGCACAAATGACATCTGACGGATTTAAAATGGCAGTTAAAAAAACTGAATTAACGTAAATCTTCTTTCTTAGTCTACTGGATTTTATTATTTGTGGAACAGCAAGGAGGAAACTCTCCCTAGACAGTTGTCTGAGGAATGTTCTGCCATGACCTTGAGTTGTATTGATAACAAATTGAAAATCAAACGGAGCTATAAGTGGACATAAGCAGAGCACTGTTCTCCCTCCTGGTCCCTGACAATAATGGACAGACAGAACCCCCTCAGGCAGACCCACCACTGTTTGACTGATCCTTCTCCCCTTCCAGCCAGTCTTTCTCAACTAAATATTTAAACATGGCATACTTAAGCAAGGGTTTATTTAACTAGAAGTTTGAATTGCTGAGGTTTAAACCATTACAGGAGGCTCTGGAGAAAGTGGAGCACGACCCAGGTGATTGGCTAAAACAGGAGACGGTAATCACACACGTTGGCTGTGTTTAGATCACTGGGGAGTTGTACTCTCCTTCCTAGACCACAATTTGGCGTCTTCTGTTCCTCTCTTCAAGCGGTATGCGTTAGCAATATGTACAGTACTGTTGTTCTGCATAGCTGGCTGTGGTGTTGTGGAGTACATCTGAGGCTTTAGTAAACTGACAGAATGGGGCAATATCATGTATCAAGCTGCTGCTGTTGTTGCTCTGCTGTGGTCAACCTAATGAGGCTGATCATATCTATTATGAATGAAACATCTGGTCACTCCTCTCCTCTCCATATGGCAACTGTGGCGCTTGTAGGGAGAGGGGAGAGGGAGCTCCAAGGAGGAGAATGTTCTGGAATAGAACTCTGCGGTTTTCCAGAACCATGCAGTCTGACTGAATTGGAGCAACCAGCCTTAGAGACTGCTGCCCTATGTACATGGTCATTGAACCCTGGTCACTTTAATAATGTTCACATACGTTGTACCCACTTCATATGTATATATACTGTATTCTAGTCAAGGAGCTTAGTCATTAAACAGCCCTAGGATGTTTGGGAGGATTAGACAGCAGGTTGTTCACTGAAGAGGCTGTTCCATTTTCTTACTTCACGTTGATGCAAAATCAGTTCTCTCAATCGCTTATGTTTATCAGTTGCCATTTCCCTTTGCATCTTCTACACACCATTTTCAGCCGGAGGCAAACGTGACCCAGTTCTGTTTTGAATCTGAATCCACATGTAGGACTGGGAAAGCTCACAGAGAGACGGGGTGAGGGTAATGTACTGTACACTGAGGAACGTGCTCCACAGCCCCTGAGAGCCAGGCTGTCTGTGGCTTGAGATGGATGGCTTGATGGATGGGGCCCAAGCAACACGTTTCTTCACGCTGAAGAGCTCTTGTTGTAAGTGGGCCAGCAAGGGCTGAAATAGCCTGCCCCTCAAGAGCCTCTCCTCAAGGTCACTCCAGAGCCCAGGCCCCTTCCATGCATGG
Organism: Oncorhynchus keta; assembly: GCF_023373465.1. Classification (NCBI taxonomy): domain Eukaryota; kingdom Metazoa; phylum Chordata; class Actinopteri; order Salmoniformes; family Salmonidae; genus Oncorhynchus; species Oncorhynchus keta. The sequence continues at coordinate 14,576,794 of NC_068441.1, forward strand.
AGCAGGAGAACACACTGTGGCCTAATGACTTCCCCAGCCTGGCTGTAGCAGGGCCACTAGACGGAAGGACGGACGGATTATAATTTCCGCCAAACTGGCTACTCTTCTCGTTATTCCTTTCCCCCCTTTTTCCTCTCTAAAAAAAAAATATATAATATAATAATCACTTATCTGTTGGGAGCATTATTGTAGAAGTGCTCTTGAGCTGAGCTGAGTATCCATCCACAGCCTTAGTCCCCCTTAGTACTTCGCTGAGCCTGCTGGAAGAGACTGGTAACAGTAGTAGCAGAGATTTGGGGAATTACTCCAACCCCCTAAACCCTGTATCTGAGGCTGGAAACAAGGTTAGATTCAACTTCCTTTCCCTCAGACAATCTAACTGGCTTGTTGGTCGCAAATGATTTGATGCGAGCCCTGTCATTAAAAATGTACGTGGTTATCTCTGAGAAGTCATACCAGAAAATGACAATTCTCTCTCTCTCTCTCTGTCTCTCTCTCTCTCTCTCTCTCTGTCTCTCTCTGTCTCTCTCTGTCTCTCTGTCTCTCTCCTCAGTGATCAGCTCAGTGATCAGCTATTGGGGTGAGACTTGGTAACCTAGTGGTTAGAGCAGTGGTGGGCAATTCCAGGCCTCGAGGGCCTGATTGTTGTCACAGTTTTTCCCCAGCTAACACACCTGACTCCAATAATCACCTAATCATGATCTTCAGTTTAGAATGCAAGTTGATTAATCAGCTGTGTTTGCTAGGGATAGAGAAAAATGTGACACCAATTAGGCCCTCGAGGACTGGAGTTACCCACCCTGGGGTTAGAGTGTTGGGCCAGTAACTATAAGGTTGTTGGATTGAATCCCAGAGCTGACAAGGTAAAAATCTGTTGTTCTGCCCCTGAGCAAGGCAGTTTACCCACTGTTCCTAGGGTGCCGAAGCCATGCATGTCGATTATGGTAGCCCCCCACACCTCTCTGATACAGAGGTTGGGTTAAATGCGGAATACACATTTCAGTTGAATGTCTTCAGTTGTACAACTGACTAGATATCCCCCTTTTCCTTAGCTGCTGTGATGACTCAGTGATAGTCATCATCAGCATTTGCCACGTGAAAGGAGAGAAGAGGATGGTGGTGTTAAAACATTCAGTTGTGGGTCCATTTGGACCAACGCAAGCTTGGAAAAAACACTGGTTTCTTATCCTGACAAATTTCATTATTTTCTATGTACTTCACTTTCTTCCTTGGTAAGGTTTAGATAATATTGGTGTATGATAACTCAAATCAAAGTGTTGGTTGTGTACACAGATTTGCAGATGTTATCCCACATGCAAGCAAAACGCTTGTTTCTAGCTCCAACAGTGCAGTAATACCTAGAAATATTTACTAACAAAAATATAAATGCAACATGTGAAGTGTTGGTCTCATGAACTGAAATAAAATATCCCAGGCACTGCATCTCAGTGCTTGAGGCGTCACTACAACCCCGAGTTCGATCCCAGGCTGTGTCACAGCTGGCTATGACCGGGAGACCCATTGGCACTGCGTTGTCCAGGTTAGGGGAGGGTTTGGCCGGCCGAGATGTCCTTGTCCCATCGTGCTCTAGCAACTCCTTGTGGCGGCCCAGGCGCCTGCAAGCTGACGCATTGACACATTAGTGCGGCTGGCTTCTGGGTTAAGCAAGCAGTGTGTCAAGAAGCAGTATGGCTTGGCAGGGTTGTGTTTCGGAGGACGCGTGGCTCTCGACCTTCGCCTCTCCCGAGTCCGTATGGGAGTTGCAGCGATGGGACAAGACTGTAACTACCAATTGGATATCACAAAATTGGGGGAGAAAAAAGGGGTACACATTTTATTGAAAAAATAGGTATATCCACCAGAGCTGTTGCCAGATAATTTACTGTTAATTTTTCTACCATAAACCAACAATGTCGTTTTAGAGAATTTGGAAGTACGTCCAACAGGCCTCACAACTGCAGACCTCGTGTAACCATGCCAGCCCAGGACCACCACGCCAGCCCAGGACCACCACGCCAGCCCAAGACCTCCACATCAGGCATCGTCACCCATCGCACCATCTGAGACCAGCCACCTGGATAGCTGATGAAACTGTGGGTTTGCAAAAATCAAGAATTTCTGCACAAACTGTTAGAAACCGTCTCAGGGAAGCTCATCTGCCTGCTCGTCATCCTCAGTAGGGTCTTGCCCTGATCGCAGTTCGATGTCGTGATCGACTTCACTGGGCAAATGCACACCTTCCAGGGCCACTGGCAGGCTGGAGAAGTGGTGCTCTTCATGGATGACTCCCGGTTTCAACTGTATAGGGCAGATGGCAGACAGCTTGTATGTGTGTGGGCGAGCAGTTTGCTCATGTCAACGTTGTGAACAGAGTGCCCTGAGGTGGAGTTATGGTATGGGCAGATATAAGCTATGGACAACGAACACAATTGTGTTTTATTGATGGCAATTTGAATTCACAAGGATACTGTGACATGACCCTGAGGCCATTGACGTACCATTAATTTTCTCCATCACCACATGTTTCAGCATGAAATGCACGGCCCCATGTCGCAAGGATTTGGGCACAATTCTTGGAAGCTGAAAATGTCCCAGTTCTTTCATGGCCTGCATACCAGACATATCACCTATTGAGCATGTTTGGGATGCTCTGGATTTATGTGTACAACGTTGTGTTCCAGTTCTCGGCAATATCCAACTTCGCACAGCCATTGAAGAGGAGTGGGACCACATTTCACAGGACACAATCAACAGCCTGATCAACCCTATGCGAAGGAGTTGTGTCGCGCTGAGAAAGGCAACTGGTCACACCAGATACTGACTTTTTTTTTATAGATTTTTTTTATCCACACCCCTAACTTTTTCAAAATGTATTATTGTTATTATTATTATCTGTGACCAACAGATGCATATTTATATTCCCAGTCATGTGAAATACAGATTAGGGCCTAATTTATTTATTTATTTATATTGATTGACTTTTCTTATCCAAACTGCAACTCTGTACAATCTTTGAAATTGTTGCATGTTGCGTTTTTATATTTTTGTTCAGTGTATATAAAAAAAATAAGAATACACACAATTCAGAAAGAAATGCCAGGTAAGATCCTCTCAGGAAGTGTAACTATAAAACATATTTCAATTGGCTTGTTTACACTATCGTTCATCCTCTTTGATCAGGACAAAGTCACTGATATGCTAATGCATGCTTTGGAAGGGAGTGAACCTGTTCTCCTTAACTAAAATGACCAACCAGAGGCACTAATGGCATGTTCCCCAAGCTGGCCCCTATGTTTTTATTAGAGCAGTAAAGAAACTAGGCCCTGGATCAGTTTATTGGGGAAAGGCTAAAGCCCATATGAAGCGGCAACAGGCCCCAGACCAGTTGACCCACTATGTGGCTGTGAAGTGGGGCCGCTGTCACTTACAGTTCCTCATAAAAGCCTGTGGAAAGACCTTAAATACAGGGTGAGGGGTAATTGATACTCTTGTTTGTAAAGGTGTTGGGATTGTGTACTTGTATGTGGGGCTAAAGACTGGCAGCCAGGGAGAGGCACTCCGCCACGTGTGAAGGGAGAATCCAGGCCAGACATGCAGCATCGGGAGAGAAAGCTGTAGGCTGACTCCAGGAGGTAAGGGAGAACAGAAAGATGACTGCAACATCCCCAAACTGAGAAAGTTGTCCAGAGCCACCAGCAGTTTTTAGCAGCTTCACAAACTGTCTCAACAAGTTCTGTTGAGTTTTTTTACTTAACTTTTTCCTCTGCTAAAACACTGCCGAAGAGGCATTTGAGGAAAAATAAACACATCTTGATTTAATTACTAACTCCCCCTCATTATACTGTTTCCCCTTACAAATTAACCATAAATCCATTAAGCATATTTCACCAGAAATAAATCTTTTGTTGGGTTTGGTCATAATTTTCCCTCTCTCGACCCATTCAATGCAAAACAAATAAGCAAATTAGCAGCAGTATTCGGACATTGTTAAACACCCCTAACACTAATTCTGGAAAGGAGCTTGGATAGCATTACAGCCTTAGCTGTCCAAGTGTTTGTAAGATTACTTACATCTTGGCTATTTTGAGCCATAGTAATCTGGTTTGAGTCCACAAATAAACCTTTCAATACCAAATCATCTCTCCAAATGCGACAACTAATTGTGACTGACTTCACATAGTTAAATCAAGTATATATTTTGGTTTGTAACGGGATACACTGATTTCATTCTAAAAGTGGAACTATTTATTTTGGTCTCAAACGTACCCCAGGACCCAGTCGTTACACTGATATGCTTATGCCTATATATCAATTTTTCTACATTGGCTTTCAAGTTGTTTTACTATGATGTGAATATATACTTTGGGGCGGCAAGTGGTTAGAGCGTTGGGCCATTAACCGAAAGGTTGCTAGATCAAATCCCTGAGCTGACAAAGTAAAAATATGTCGTTCTGCCCCTGAACAAGGCACTGTTCTTAGGCCATCATTGTAAATACGAATTTGTTCTTATCTGACCTGCCTAGTTAAATAAAGATTAAATAATAAATAAATAAAACATACTGAACAAAAATATAAACCCAATAATTGTCTAAGATTTGCTGAGTTACAGTTCATATAAGGAAATCGGTCAATTGAAATACATTCAGTCGGCCCTGATTGATGGATTTCACATGACTGGGAAGGCTTGAGCCATGGGTGGGCCTGGGAGGGCGTAGGTCCACCCTCTTGGGAGCCAGGCCCACCCAATGGGGCGCAAGGCCCAGCTAATCAGAATGTGTTTTTCCCCACAAAAAGGGATTTTTAACAGACAGAAATATTCCTCGGCACCCTGGCCCCCCTCCGCACAGAAGATGCAGAAGCTGGATGTGGAGGTCCTGGGCTGGCGTGGTTACACGTGGTCTGCGGTTGTGAGGCCGGTTGGACGTACTGACAAATTATCTAACACAACATTGGAGGTGGCTTATGGTAGAGAAATGAACATTGAATTATCTGGCAACAGCTCAGGTGGATAGTCCTGCAGTTACATTGATTGATGATTGGCTGAGAAATTGATGATAAAATTATTGGGGAGGCTGTCTTGTTAAGTACTTCAGTGCAGCTTTTGACATTATTGATCAGTCTGCTTCTGGAAAAATGTATGTGTTATGGTTTTACACCCCCTACTAAAATGTGGATAAAGAGCTACTTGTCTAAAAAACACAGGGTGTTCTTTAAAGGAAGCCTCTCAAATATAATCCAGTTATAATCAGGAATTCCCCAGGGTAGCTGTTTAGGCCCCTTGCTTTTTTCAATTTTTACTAACGACATGCCACTGACTTTGAGTGAAGCCAGAGTGTCTATGTATGTGGATGACTCAACACTATACACGTCAGCTACTACAGCGACTGAAATGACTGCAACACTCAATCAGCTGCAGTTAGTTTGAGTGGGTGGCAAGGAGTAAGTTAGCTCTAAATATTTCTAAACCAAAAAGCATTGTATATGGAACAAAACACTCACTAAACCCTAAACCTCAACTAATTCTTGTAATAGATAATCTGGAAATTGAGCAAGTTGCGATGACTAAACTGCTTGGGGTAACCCTAGATTGTAAACTGTCATGGTCAGAACATATTAATGCAGTAGTAGCTAAGATGGGGAGAAGTCTGTCTATAATGAAGCGATGCTCTGCCTTAACAACACTATCAACAAGGCAGGTCCTACAGGCCCTAGTTTTGTCACACCTTGACTACAGTTCAGTTGTGTGGTCAGGTGCCACAAAAAAAAGGACTTAGGAAAATTGCAATTGGCTCAGAACAGGGCAGCACGGCTGGCCCTTGGATGTACACAGAGAGCTAATATTAATAATATGCACGTCAATCTCTCCTGGCTGAAAGTGGAGGAGAGACTGACTTCATCACTACTTCTATTTATGAGAGTGCATGTTGAATGCACAGAGCTGTCTGTCTAAACTACTGGCACACAGCTCGGACACCCATGCATACCTCACAAGACATGCCACAAGAGGTCTCTTCACAGTCCCAAACAGACTATGGGAGGCACACAGTACTACATAGAGCCATGACTACTATTCCACATCAAGTAACTGACACAAGCAGTAAAATTTGATTTTAAATAACGATAAAAAAAACACCTTATGGAACAGCAGGAACTGTGAAGCAACACAAACATTGGCACAGACACATGCATACACACACACACACACACAATAGTATACGCACTATACATACACATGGATTTAGTACTGTAGATCTGTGGTGCAGCATGGGCCTGAGGGCAGAGTGTGTTGTGAAATCGGTGAATGTAATGTAATGTTTTTAAAATTGTATAAACTGCCTCACTTTTGCTGGAGTCCAGGAAGAGTAGCTGCTGCTCTGGCATTTTTAGTGTCCTTTTATTGTTCCCGGCACCTGTGTAATGATCATGCTGTTTAATCATCTTCTTGATATGCCACACCTGTCAGGTGGATGGATTATATTGACAAAATCTAAAATGCTCACTAACAGGGATCAAAACAAAATTGTGCATAAAATTAGAGAGAAATACACGTTTTGTGTGTATGAAACATTTCTGGGATCTTTTCGGTGTAGATTGGAAGTACAGTCAATTATGAACTGTTTTGTCCCAACGATGTTCCAATAGCCTTGTGTTCAAAAACGTTCTTGCCTCTCACATTTCCTTCCTGGTCATTGATGTGGATGAGGTGAAAAGTGTAGCTATTGTTCACCTCTGTGGTCCTGCAGAAAGTAGTCAATGACAGGGAGCTATTTCAGAGGCCTAGTAACAATGTTTTTTTATATATATCTCTGTTAATAAACTGCTTATAAGCATTTGATAACCAAGCAGTATGTAAAATTACCTCTTAGACTACAGTGTATTGGGAAATAAAGGCAGTTTGATTACCTTACTCCAGTCCACACTAGTATTCTGTAGACCATAGGCTATGACCCTTCTCCTCCACTATATTGGTAATTGTTATGCATTTTGTTTAGTGGTTTATACCTCCAATACCCCACAGTCTATTCATTTTCTACCTCTCTCTCTCTTAGCTGATTGCCAGGGGGCAGTTGATTCGGGGAAACGGTTTAATTTGCATGCAAATGATTCCAAAACACCAGTCATTCACACCGCTAATTATACCAACGTTAGGACGGTGACTTCCTGACATCACGGTTGGTCATTGGCAGTCGGGAGGTGAGGCGGTGGTGGTGCAGCAAGGCACTTATTCAGCCAGGCAGTCAGGCGAGTAAGTCGCTTCTCCGCGCTCCGTATGGTTACGCACTTAAAGTCCCTGTGGAACATTTTTTTACTTTCTAGTTTTCTGTTGCTACCTCCGAAAGGATTGTTTTGGATTTGTTCGGAACGTACACCTTTTAGGCTATTGTGTTATCTCAACGTAGGTGGACTAACTGTAGGGGTATTTGTGTTCAACCACTTATTGCTTGTTTTTTCTACACGTATAGCGTTACTTCCAAGAATCCGTGCGCTTGTCGGATGTGTTTGCGGAGCAGCTTGACTAAAATACTCGCGGAGCGAGGGGGACAATAGTCTAGGAACATATTGCAGCTTCGCACGGACCGGAGAGGGAGAGCGCAAGATTCGTAAAACTGTGACGCATGAATAGTAGGCTAGCCTAGACTATGAAAAGGTTTGCAATGATGAAAATGTGTTTGAAAACTAACATCACCGGAAGCAGAGCCATGCTCTCCCTCTCACTTACTTTGTAATAAGGTAAGCAAAGCCTATAATCTACCCTTTGCTCCATTATTTTGTATCAAGCTGTTATTGCGCAGTTGACAAGGCTATTTTTGCGCCCTGTTGTGTCCCTACCTTCACGACACTATCTATTTCTGTTTGTAAATTGTGGTTTTGTTCTGTGATTCTGCCCTCATGTACATTTTACCAGTAACTTCTCAAGTACCCCCCGTGGATAGGCAAAGTACCCGCAGGGGTCCTAGTTTCCCCGGTTGGGAACCACTGGCTTAGTTTACGAGGAAGAAATGACAGAGAACTGCCAGCCTGGGTGAACTGTTAATGCGGTTGAAAGGGTTTGATATTTTCTCACCGCAAGATAGGCTACACTGTAGAACACAGCGGCCAACAAATGTAGCCTATGTGGCTCTCTTGGTGTGCTCGATTTAAACAAAAATAATATCTACATCAGTGGGCTAAGAGTTTAAATGTATTTCACAATTAAGCGTTCATGGTTTAGAAGTAGGCTAAATGTTACCATTGCTAGTGCTACTACTTAGGAACGTATCATTCTTTAATTTTAAAAAAAGTGTGTTCTCGCACGCAATAGTATAAATAGTCCCACTATCTTCACCTCTCATTCATAGGCTATCCTCTGTAATGAGTGTGTTATTATAGCGCTTCTCTTCGTGGTGCGTGGTCAAGCTAACCAGAGCCTTTCAATGGGATTAGATTCTGTTGTGTTGCCTCTAATGATCTGGCACTGGCCGGACGCGGGATTGATCGAGTCAGGATAGGTCATTTTGGATTAGCATATGAACGGATTTACTGGGGAATAATGAATAAATTGACACTCCAGCAGCTGGATACGAGTCCAGGGGTAATGGAAATATCAGGCTGTATTGCTCTGAAACATATAGACTACCGGTTGCCTCAATTCATAGGCAACCAACCATCTGTCTTGGTATCCAAAAGGTCTTTTTTTGACCATCCATTTTCAACACCATGACGTTTTTTAATTCAGTCCATTAGGCTACATTTAGACTAGTTGTGTTTGTCAGCTTTTCAAACTTGCTGATCATTTTACAGATGGGTTCTTCAATGACAGTTTGACAGTTTGTCATCAGAACTGAAGTCTCAGGAGTCTGAAAAAACCTGCCCTCTCTTTGACTTGCCATGCATATGTAGCAGTTACCGAACAAGTAAACAGGTATGAATAATTAATAGGATCTTCTGGTATGAAGCTGCTGTAGCTGAAAAGCATCATGCTCAGTTAGATGTTACATAACTCGAATCCTTGCTCACTTCCTGCACTTCCCACTCTAAATCTGCACAAATCAAAGAGGCAGTGTAGAGAGATGACCCCCCCATTGCGTCAGGTGGTCGCAGGGCTAATCTCCATTAGATGGAACATATTGGATCAGTCACCAGTAATTAGCTGCTAATAACAAATGCCCTTGAGTTTGATTCCTCTTCAGAATGTTGTGCAGTTCAGTGATTTAAAGCTGAACATGCATGCTTCAATAAATTACCAAATTAGGCCAAACAAAGAGTAAATACTTTGTTCCTGTTTCCTTTGACACAGTACCATTGCATGTTAAAGGGTTTTCAGGAATGTAATCTTAATAGCGCTGAATGGAAATGTTCATCTGATCTCAGAGAACAAAAGGCAGTTAAAAAAGAAAGAAAGAAAGAATATGTCCTCTTTTCCACGCAAAACAAAAGGAGCAGAGACATTTTTCTGCTGCCTACCTCCAGCTGTTCCTCGAAACCTCTCCTCTGGGCTGCCATTTAAACATGGTGTCTAATCTGTCTGGAATGATGCCATGAAAAGCTGCATTGGCTCTCTGGGAGCTACTCCAGAATGAGTCTGGGAATCAAATCAAATTTTATTTGTCACATACACATGGTTAGCAGATGTTAATGCGAGTGTAGCGAAATGCTTGTGCTTCTAGTTCCGACAATGCAGTGATAACCAACAAGTAATCTAACTAACAATTCCAAAACTACTGTCTTATACACAGTGTAAGGGGATAAAGAATATGGGGTTCTTTTCAAATACCACATCAAGCCCTCTCAACTCCATGGCTGTTTTTCAGGAAGATGAGGGTTGTGGATGTCCGTATGTGGTTAACTTCTTGATGCACCCACCCCGTTAGCAGGATCATTTTCATCAACATCCGCTGAATTGCAGAGCGCCAAATTCAAATGAAATTACTACAAATACTGAATTTTCATGAAATCACAAGTGCAATATAGCAAAACACAGCTTATCTTGTTTCTATACAGCTTTTCAGCGAAAGCATAACAAGCGTTTATGTAAGAACATCTCTCTCAGTAGACAAAAATATTACAAACACTAGCAGATTGGTCACGAAAGTCAGAAAAGCGATAGATTAAAACGCTTACCTTTGATCTTCAGCTGTTTGCACTCATGAGACTCCCAGTTACACAATAAATGTTCCATAAAGATTGTTTGTATGAGAGAGAGAGAGAGAGAGAGAGAGAGAGAGAGAGAGAGAGAGAGAGAGAGAGAGAGAGAGAGAGAGAGAGAGAGAGAGAGAGAGAGAGAGAGAGAGAGAGAGAGAGAGAGAGAGAGAGAGAGAGAGAGAGAGAGAGAGAGAGAGAGAGAGAGAGAGAGAGAGAGAGAGAGAGAGAGAGAGAGAGAGAGAGAGAGAGAGAGAGAGAGAGAGAGAGAGAGAGAGAGAGAGAGAGAGAGAGAGAGAGAGTATGTCTAGTTAGAAGTTGTGTGTTGGTCAGTCTAGTTTCACCAGTGGATTGGGCCTGTGCGGTTGGTGTGTCTACTCACTGTGCAGTGTGTCAGAGTGTAGCTGTTTAACTTGGCTGTTGCCGGGGAGATGCGATGATTAACACTGCGGTGGTGAATGATTGTCTGCTTACATCCGTCTAAGGGATTATTGTCCTCTCGGATACCTTCCAGTCCATAAAGGGTTCCTGCTGTACTCTGGCCACGGAAGGCTTTATCTGCCCCAGGAGAGGAAAGGCTAGTCATGTTTAAAGGGGAAACCATCTACTTCATTTACTTCGTTCTCCTCCCTTCGTGGAGGCGTTGGTGATGCACTTGCATTACCAGAGTACTCCATTCCCCCCAATTGAAGTCGTGTAGATGACTAGTGTAACATGGGAGAGTGTTTCAGGCTGGAAATCTCAGTCATGTGCAGCATGTTGTAAATCAGAGGCTTAGGCCCTGGGCATATCTCTGCTAATTCTGAAGCAGGGAGATCAGATGTTTGGGAGGTGAATCACTGGACGATGGCCTCCATCTGGAGAGAGACTCATGGGTCTCACGGGACTCCAGCCCTCCTGCTCACATGCCCAGCTCAAAGACAAGGGGAACCATTGGCTTGGTGTTTTGTAAGGCCTCTCTCTGTCTGTATCATTTTAAAACAGAGACACTACTCTAACCAGGAATGCAGTGTGAAACACTCTCCTCCAGGCCCAATGTACTCCTCCAGGCTATATTTAAACCCCTATCGCTAAGCCTGCTCGCCACCAAAAAGGCAGAAGGAATCCGCTAGCATCAAGAGGAGTGGGAGGTGTGTGTGTGGCATATTTATTTAAAAAAATTCTTCTTTCTTTTGGCGTGGTTTCCTGAATCATCTCTCATGTGTTCTAACGTACATTCGGTGTGTGTGTGTGTGTCTGAGTACGTGTGTTTGTCTCCTGTTAATCACACATCCATTAGTAATGATGGGGGACTGCTGTATTGTAATGAGAGGACTCCGGATGCTTTAGCCCCAGGCTAGGTGTCCTACCTCTGGGATGGGCTGTTTAATGATCTATTCTCCTCCACTGTACGGATGAACTGGTTGTCAGAGAGCTGGCGACTTAGTCTGCAAGGCCTGGCTCCATGTACTACTTACCACTTCCATCAGTATTCATAGATTAGATATCTTGGCATTTCAGTATATGTTGCTTTAATATTCATGGAGACTGCTCTCTGAAGCCAATCGCATCCAGGAGCTCAGGTAGATTGCCCTTGCCAAAGGATATTGAAGAAGCAGATATCTGCCTTTTAGACATGTACTAGACCCCAGACATGCATCACTAGTTTAACTATTTTTAACATGTCAAAGTTTTCCACTAACATAATTGGGGAATCCATCTTTACAAAGCCATGTCATTTTTTTTTTGTTCTCAATAGTAATCAGCCCCCTCTCTATTTCACTTCATAATGCTCATTTAAATAACTAGTTAATAACAACCCATTGCAGATGCAAATGTTTAGTTTGCTGTTTATAAAGGCAGAAACGCTCTTTGGATGGTGAGGCTATATCAGGTGGTGTATCTAGCTAACTACACTGTTCTGTTTCTTTTTGCCGTCCAAAGAGGCCTTAAGCCCCTGTTCCTCTGACCCTGTGCTGCCCACCAGGCGTCTGGCTGGATTATGGGTTTGGCTGCCTGAGGCGCAGCAGAGGTTAGTGGATATGACCTGCAGGCTAACCCAATGTCTGCTGGTTACAGGGTCTGCTGCCCTAACAGAGGGCTTTCACCATGTGTATCTGTGTCTGGGTGTAGCCTAGTTCATAACTTCAGTTTGTTCTGTTTTTAAGGGGGGCACAAGTCACATATACTATGCTTAGATTGACAAGGACATACAAACGAAAGAGCCTCTAACAAACATTAGCAATTGTTCTTCTGTATGCAAACAAAACGGATACCTTGTGTGGGTTTGTTAACCCATTATCTGGTTCTTGATGAATGAGAACAGAGTTTTATCTTGTCTGAGCATCTGAGACAGTTTGAAGGTAACCTTGTAAAGACAGGAGGAGAAATGTGTATTTACAGTACTGCTTTCCATCACTAGCAGTTGCTCGGCGAATCATTTCCTTAACCGGTTTGTCATTATGTCCTCACTCGCGTTACCTAGAGAATTGTGGGAGCTAGAATGTCTCTGAGATCCTTCTTGCTCGGTGAGACGCACGGCAGGAAGCCTTGACATTTGAACCCTGGCCCTTGAACTATTGTGGAGTTTACATTTCATGTGCTTCGTTGCTTTGCAATAGAAAACCCTCAAAACAAAGATAGACATTGGAAGAGTTCTGAACTCAACCCACATTTTGCCGTAGGTACAAGACATATGTCCTGGTTAAACAGTGTTTAATATCACTATTCACTTTGACATGTGTCCACTCTAAGCTTTGCCTATGGATGGATAACTGTTGATCACTTTTATCTTCCCTGAAGAAAGATCTGTGTCTACTGTAAGCTTTTCTAACTCGTCTCTGCTCTCTGTCCCCGTGTCCTGTAGGAAGATCTGTGTCCATTGTAAGTGCAGGCTTGAGGAGCATGTGATGACGGCCGTGCCTCTAGAGATGGAGAAGACCGTCACTAAGCTGATGTATGACTTCCAGAGGAACTCCACCTCAGACGACGACTCAGGCTGCGCGCTGGAGGAGTATGCCTGGGTGCCCCCGGGGCTCAAACCTGAACAGGTATGAAAGATGGACACGCACACCGGGGAGTAGGGTTTGATTTCCCTCTGTTTTGGATCAAAGATTTCTTCACCGGCTTATGTTGCGTGTTTGGTGTTCAAGTAAGACGATTTGGTTTACAAGGGTTACGTGACGCCGGGTTTTGAATTAATATCTAATTCCTTCTGCTTGCAAACTGTTTACTCGTGGTTTCAGGAGCCCGTTGTTGACTTTGCTAGGCTGGGATATGCAGAAACACATGCCATGGCCTGTGAGCATCCAAGAAACCATCTTCACAAGGCCCTTGTGTACCGAAGGTGTGCGTGTGTGGGAGTTTTTTATTTTTATTAGACAATGAAACATTTATACATATGAGTTTCATTTTCTTGATGAACTGTTAGCAAGCCTTAATGCCTGTGCAATGGGGTGGTCAATACACTGTTAACTCGTCCCCCATTTCAGTCGCGCAAGGCTGAGCACAGCCATTTTTCATCCCCAAGGGCCACGTGACCTCCAGTTAATTAAGCTCCACTTTAAAAGCAGCAGAACACCGGCCTGCCAAACTGGAGACTGGAGAGGATAGACTGACGGATGGCTTTCCAAAGCAGTAGGGCAGTGAGACTGGGAATGTTCCCGTTAAAGGAGAGGCTTTGCATTGAGGAAATAAGCTTTAGTTTGTAGGATTTACTGCTGGTTGCATACTTACGTACATTGGATTTCCACCTATACAGTAAAGCTCTTCCAAACCTGACGTACAAGTCAGTCAAGTCATAGAAATGTGTTTTTTGACCCTGCACGGTGGGGGGAGGATACCCATTGAGGTACTTTTCAACGCCCTGCCCAGCCACAGAGGGAGATGGTGAATACCACCAGTTAATCTGTAGAATCTGAGCTCCATCCAGGTGTAGGTTTCTCCTCAGGGACACAGTCCCACTGCTCCATCAGGAGGAGCCTGCTATTCAGTCTCAACTGGTGTCAAGTCACCATTCTGTAACTACATATTTTAGCAGTCCACAAAGACTGGGAATAACTAAACATGATTTCCCCTTGCTCTGTAATGAATGTCTGGATTCGTGCAGTAACAAAATTGTATTAGCAATGTGAAACAGATTTTCAGCTGTATTCCAGCCACAATAATCATGCGTTTGTTATCTCTGAAACCAGGTATCAGAGTTTATTGGTTTTTAATTCAAAGGGAACTGAGTTTCCTGAACATTGCTTTTACTCATTTTTAATAGGACTGCCATTATTGACTGTTCTGGTCTCAGGAAGGCCCAGCCAATATGCACTCTCTCTCTCTCTCGATGTCAGAGGTAATAAAATGTCAGGAAGTTGCCAGGATACGGGAAGCTGAGACCAAATATGTTACTAAAGAAGCCATTACAGATGTCTCTGCTGTTGAAGAGGCAGATCACGGAGTGTCACAAGAGATGGGGAATAATCTGCTTTTGTCATCCAAGAGGATCTGGTACAAATCTTAAAGCTTTTATTATTTCATGCTTTTGTAGATGTAAAGATAACCTTTACACTTACATTGAAGGAAATGTCAGTCTGTTACTATTTATTGTACTTTGGAATGGCAGTCCTCCCTTCTTGCCCATGTGTGGCAGGCTGTTGCCATGGTGTTTTTTGTTAGTGTGATATGTCCAATAAACACTCACTGTTGCTTGTTATAGTGTGTCAGGATTGGTCTTTGGTTGTGTCCTAGACGCTGTCGGTCTCTCCCGTGAACGGAGATGAAAAACAGCTGTGGGGGAGGTTGGTTTCTAACATAAACCCTGCTATTAGATTTATCCTTTAAAAGCTGTATATTCTCTGTATAATTAGAGAGAAGATTCAATCTGAGGCCATTTACACTGAACAAAAATATACATGCAAGCTGTAAAGTGTTTCATGAACTGAAATAAAAGATCCCAGAAATGTTCCATATGTACAAAAAGCTTATTTCTCTCTGATTTTGTGCACTAATTTGTTTACATCCTTGTTAGTGAGACATTTATCCTTTACCAATTTCTCCTTTACCATCCACCTGACAGGTGTGGCATATCAAGAAGCTGAATAAACAGCATGATCATTACACAGGTGCACCTTGTGTTGGGGACAATAAGATGTGCAGTTTTGTCACAACACACAATGTCACAGATGTCTAAAGTTTTTAGGGAGGGTGCAGGAATGTCTCCCAGAGCTTTTGCTAGAGAATAGAATGTTAATTTCTCAACTATAAGCTGCCTATAACATTGTTTTAGAGAATTTGGCTCTACTTCCAACCGGCCTCACAACTGCAGACCACGTGTATCCACGCCAGCCCAGGACCTCCACATCCAGCTATTTCACCTGTGGGATCATCTGGGAACAGCTACCCGGAGAGCTGATGAATCTGGGTTTGCAAACCCGAAGAATATCTACACAAACTGTCAGAAACCGTCTCATGGAAGCTCATCTGTGTGCTCTTCATCCTCAGCAGGGTCTTGACCAATTTCCATCAACTTCGCACAGCCATCGAAGAGTAGTGGGACATCATTCCACAGGTCACAATCAACAGCCTGATCAACTCTATGCGAAGGAGATCTGTCATGCTGCTTAAGGCAAATGGTGGTCACACCAGATACTAATGAATTGATTTAAATTGACTGATTTACTTATATGGACTGGAACTCAGTAAAATCTTTGAAATGGTTGCATGTTGCCTTTATATTTTTGTTCAGTGTAGTTTCTATGGCCCTAATTACGATTATTATTATTCCAATCTGCTCATCCTTACTGGCTCTGGGGGGTGTGAGACCGTTTCTCAGTACACCTCGTGTCATAGAACATGTTGCAGAGTGTTTTGTTTTAAGTTTGGATGTCAGAGGCTTTCAATATCTATATATGTGTTGTTATTTTGTTGCAGTGAATAAATGCAGAAGGCGTCTTCATTATTCAGGGATATCCATATAGTTTTGGTGCCAGGCCCTTGGTACCGCACCCAAGGACAAAGCTGACAGGTTCCAGTCCAAAGATCCATTCATTAGATAGATGGGCCATTAAAATTGGCTACCTGTGGCCCTGTGGTCAGCACATATTAATTGCCTCTCCTGTACTTCTGGCGCCCTAATCTCTTCGTCCCTCTCTCTCTTTCCGTCTTCTGGCGCTCGATGCTCCTGAAATCACGGCCATTGATGAACACTGGCCCCGATTTCCCCCCCCCTGTGTAACTCTGAAAGACTAATACATTTCACCAAGATGACATTCATTGTTGGCCGGCATAATGTAAAGAATGTAGCAGTCATTTTGAATAGCGAGATGGGCGTTACGCCTCTGTCTGACTCACACGGTTCATTACTGTAATTTACTGTATGTGTATGTTCCTGTGGAAGGAGTTTCAAGTGGTAGTAACCACTTTTTTTGGTTACTAAATGATTCCATATGTGTTATTTCATAGAGTTGATGTCTTCACTATTATTCTACAGTGTAGAAAATAATAAAAAAATAAAGAAAAACCCTTGAATGAGTAGGTGTGTCCAAACTTTTGACATTTTCTTCCAATACTCATATAGTATTACTCACTTATGGGCCAATCTCTGTACCATGTCACTAGTGGTAGTGGCCTGACCAGCCCTGGTTTCTCTCCCGTTAGGTTCATCACTACTACAGCTCCCTGCCCGAGGACAAGGTTCCCTATGTGAACAGCCCAGGAGAGAAGCACCGCATCAAACAACTCCTCCATCAGCTGCCCCCACACGACAATGAGGTAAGACCCTTATCCCTCCTCCCGTCTGCCTCCCGGGCACACAGATATTGGGAAGGGGGCATTTGTCACAGTGACATCTTAACTCACTAGTGTCTCTAACTCTGGATCATTTGTCTTTGTCTCTGCAGCCCTTTATTACATGTTGAATAATCTGTGTGTTTTCCAGGTGCGTTACTGTAACACTTTGGACGATGAAGAGAAGAGGGAGCTCAAACTCTTCAGTAACCAACGGAAACGGGAGAATCTGGGCCGCGGCAATGTGAGACCATTTCCCGTGACGATGACGGGAGCGATCTGTGAGCAGGTACGGTAACTCCGGTGGGAATGGGACTGGTTCACTCACAGGCGCTCACACGAGAAGGGCAGAGGTAGGACAGACACATGGTAGAGGTTATACAGGGGTGGCCATAGTTGGATGGATATGATAGAAATACGCGTATAGTCATCTCTCACACGAAAAAAAAAAACACATTACAAAAGTGATCAAAGAAAATACTGTATAGGCAAAGGACTCGCCTTTCTTTTGTGGTAGAATCTGACAGCACCCATTGACATTTCTGTCTTTTATTGTGATTCACCCCGTGAAGAGCTCAGCTGACATTTTAAAAGAAGCTGATAAAAATGGAGCCTCACAATGAAGTCATGACCCAGCCTCTCAACTGTGGTAGATCTGCCTGTCTGTGTTTTCCCTCATCTCTCCCAGTAGCTTGGCCAGAACAAATGTCACACTGACACACTGATGGCTTCTAGGATCCTTGATGCTGTGTTTTTGATCCTAACTCTTCACCTCACGTTATACTGTGCCTTGGAACGTACCTTCCAGATTTGATCTCCTGAAGGTCGCAGTCTAGATAAACAAATCTTTATGTTGCTTTAGTCTACACCACATTGTTTTCATTCAGAAAAACACTCAGCCCCTAGTCATTCCCTTACTGTCCTGAGGCAAGTTCTGCAGTGCTCTGTTATGCGTATGCCCGGTTTGTATCCATGTTTTATTCACTGTGTTTCTTGCTAAGCAGACAACCACAGGAATGAGTGTGTAAGGAAGCAGATTGTTCTAAGGGTTTGTATTGATTGAATTCCCTCCCCTGGCTGACCTCTATGCGTAACAGGTCTGTGTGCCAGTTAGATCTCTGATTCTCTTCTCTCCCTTTCTGTCTCTGTCCCACCTCTCCAAATGTCCCTCTGTCTCCTTCACACTCTACCCCTCCTTTCTCCCCTCCCTACCATATCTCAATGTCTCGCCCCCTCATTCCCACTCCCTGTACCTTTCTCCTCTTCAAATCTTCCTCTCCCTGCTTCATTTTTCTCTCCTCTACCATCTCTCTCTCCTCTACCATCTTCTCTCTCTCCTCTACCATCTCTTCTCTCTCCTCTACCATCTCTCCTCTCTCCTCTACCATCTCTCCTCTCTCCTCTACCATCTCTCTGTCTCTACCAGTGTGGAGGGCAGATAAACGGAGGTGACATTGCAGTGTTTGCGTCGCGGGCGGGCCACGGCGTGTGTTGGCACCCTGGCTGCTTCGTGTGCAGCATGTGTGACGAGCTGCTGGTGGACCTCATCTACTTCTACCAGGAAGGGAAGATCTACTGTGGTCGGCACCACGCAGAGAGACTCAAACCACGCTGCTCTGCCTGCGACGAGGTAGGAGCAGACCCTGCTAAACACAAATCACATTGTATTGGCCACATGCGCTGAATACAACGGGTGTAGACATAACAGTGAAATGTTTACTTATGAGCCCATTCCCAAAAGTGCAGAGTTAAAATGTAAGACAAATATTTTCTAAATAAAAAAAATCAATAGTAACACAATAAAAACAACAACGATGCTATATAAACTCAGCAAAAAAAGAAATGTCCCTTTTCAGGACCCTGTCTTTAAACATAATTAGTTAAAATCCAAATACCTTCACATATCTTCTTTGTAAAGGGTTTAAACACTGTTTCCCATGCTTGTTCAATTAACCATAAACAATTAATGAACATGCACCTGTGGAACGGTCGTTAAGACACTAACTGCTGACAGACAGTAGGCAATTAATGTCACAGTTATGAAAACTTAGGACACTAAAGAGGCCTTTCTACTGACTCTGAAAAACACCAAAAGAAAGATGACCAGGGTCCCTGCTTGCCTTATGCCTTAGGCATGCTGCAAGGAGGCATGATAACTGCAGATGTGGCCAGGGCAATAAATTGCTATGTCCGAAACTGTGAGACGCATAAGACATCGCTACAGGATGGACAGCTGATCGTCCTCGCAGTGGCAGACCACGTGTAACAACACCTGCACAGGATCTCTACATCCGAGCATCACACGTATGGGACAGGTACAGGATGGCAACAACAACTGCCTGAGTTACACCAGGAATGCACAATCCCTCCATCAGTGCTCAGGCTGTCCACAATAGGCTGAGAGATGCTGGACTGAGGGCTTGTAGGCCTGTTGTAAGGCAGGTCCTCACTAGACATCACTGGCAACAACGTCGCCTATGGGCAAAAACCCACCGTCGCTGGACCAGACAGGACTGGCAAAAAGTGCTCTTCACTGACAAGTCGCGGTTTTGTCTCACCATGGGGGATGGTCTGATTTGCATTTATCGTCGAACGACTGAGCGTTACACCGAGATCGGGATCGATTTGGATGTGGAGGGTCCGTCATGGTCTGGGGCGGTGTGTCACAGCATCATCGGACTGTGCTTGTTGTCATTGCAGGCAATCTCAATGCTGTGCGTTACAGGGAAGACATTTTCCTCCCTCGTGGTACACTTCCTGCAGGTTCATCCTGACATGACCCTCCAGCATGACAATGCCACCAGCCATACTGCTCGTTTTGTGCGTGATCTCCTGCAAGGCCGGAATGTCAGTGTTCTGCCATGGCCAGCGAAGAGCCCGAATCTCAATCCCATTGAGCACGTCTGGGACCTGTTGGATCGGAGGGTGAGGGCCAGGGCCATTACCCCCAGAAATGTCTGGGAACTTGCAGGTGCCTTGGAGGAAGAGTGGGGTAACATCTCACAGCAAGAACTGGCAATTGTGGTGCAGTCCATGAGGAGGAGATGCACTGCAGTACTTAGTATCTGGTGTGGCCACCAGCTGCATTGACTGTTACTTTTGATTTTGACCCGCCCCCTTTGTTCAGGGACACATTATTCAATTTCTGTTAGTCACATGTCTGAAGAACTTGTTTAGTTTGTCTCAGTTGTTGAATCTTATGTTCATACAAATATTTACACAAGTTTGCTTAAAATAAATTCAGTTGACAGTGAGAGGACGTTTCTTTTTTTTCTGAGTTTACAAGGAGTACCAGTACAGTGTCAATGTGCAGGGGTACGAGGTAGTTGAGGTAATACAGTATGTAGGGGTAAAAGTGACTCGGCAATCAGGATAGAGTGGCAGCAGTGTGTATGTAGTGTGTTGGAGTGTCGGTGTAGTATGTATGAGTGTGTGGGTAGTCTAGTGAGTGTGCATAGAGCCAGTGCAAGGGAGTCAGTGCAAAAAAATGAATAAATAAATTAGGTGGTCAATGTAAATAGTCCTGGTAGAAATTTGATTAACTGTTCAGCCGGCTTATTGCCTGGGAGTAGAAGCTGTTAAGAAGCCTTTTGGTTACAGACTTGGCGCTCCGGTACCGCATGTTGTGCGGTAGCAGAGAGAACAGTCTATGACTTGGGTGGCTGGAGTCTTTGACAATTTTAAGGGCCTTCCTCTGACACCACCTGGTATAGAGGTTCTGGATGGCAGGGAGTTCGGCCCCAGTGATGTACTGGGTTGTAAGCACTACCCTCTGTAGCACCTTACAGCCGGATGCCGAGCAGTTGCCATACCAAACGGTGATGCAGCCTATCAAGATGCTTTTAATGGTGCAGCTGTGTAACTTTTTGAGGATCTGAGGGCCCATGCCAAGTCTTTTGAGCCTCCTGAGGGGGAAGAGACATTGTCATGCCCTCTTCACAACTATGTTGGTGTATTTGGACCATGATAGGTCCTTAGTGATGTGGACACAGAGAAACTTGAAGCTCTCAACCCGCTCCGCTACAGCTCGTCGATGTGAATGGAGGCGTGTTCGGTCCTCCGTTTCCTGTAGTCCACAATAAGCGCCTTTTGTCTTGCCCACGTAGAGGGAGAGGTTGTTGTCCTGGCACCACACTTCCAGGTCTCTGACCTCCCTATAGGCTGTTTCAGTGTTGTTGGTGATTGGCTGTCGTCATCTGAAAACTTAATGATGGTGTTGGAGTTGTCCGCGGCCACACAGTCGTGGGTGAACAAAGCATGTGTGTCCGTGTATGCTGCTGATTCAACCATATACGCATCACCAACCACAGCTAATGAAGTCACCGAAACCCTTAACAAAGAGTTGCAGTCTGTTTTGGAATGGGTGGACAGTAATAAACTGGTCCAGAACATCTCTAAAACTAAGAGCATTGTATTTGGTACAAATCATTGCCTAAGTGTTAGACCTCAGCTGACTCTGGTAATGAATGGTGTGGCTGTTGAACAAGTTGAGGAGACTAAATGACTTGGTGTTACCTTAGATTGTAAACTGTCATGGTCAAAACCTATAGATTCAATGTTTGGTAAGAGAAGGTCTTGCTTTTTTTGTCATCGCACTCCAAGAAGCAAGTCCTGCAGGCTCTATTTTTTTAAATCTTAATTTGATTATTGTCCAGTCATATGGTCAAGTGCAGCAAGACAAATCTGCAGCTGGCCCAGAACAGAGCCACACGTCTTGGTCTTCATTGTAATCAGAGGGATAATATTAGTGCTATACATGCTAGTCTCTCTTGGCTTAGAGTTGAGGAAAGACTGACTGTCACTTCTTGGTTTTATAAGAAACGTGTTGGGAATTCACCCGGCACAGCCAGAAGAGGACTGGCCACCCCACATAGCCTGGTTCCTCTATAGGTTTCTTCCTAGGTTTTGGCCTTTCTAGGGAGTTTTTCCTAGCCACTGTGCTTCTACACCTGCATTGCTTGCTGTTTGGGGTTTTAGGCTGGGTTTCTGTACATCACTTTGTGATATCAGCTGATGTACGAAGGGCTATATAAATACATTTGATTTGATTTGAATTCCAAATGGATTGCATAGGTAACTTACACACAGCACTGACACACACACTTACCCCACCAGGGGCATTTTCACAGTCCCCAGGTCCAGAACAAGTGAAAGGAAACGTACAGTATTCCACAGAGCCATAAGTGTAACTCTCTTCCATCTCATATAGCACAAGTGAACAGAGAACCTGGTTTTTTTTTTTTATCGAATAAAGCAACACTTGAAGTCTTCACGGCACAACGCCTCTCCCCATGTGACCTACTTGTTGTGTGCCTGTACTCACATGTATGTGTAGCTGATAGATGCACACACACACTACATGTTCATGTTTTTAAATGTATGTGAATTGTAAAGTTTTTCGTTATGTGCCGGGCCCCAGCAATCCTCTCTGAGACTCAAACATGTCTAGGCCTTCCCATACTCATCCACACACATGACAGAAGTACAACAAATAGTATGTTGACTACGATAAGGGCTAGTGACACTAACTGCCATGTAAAACAGTAGATGGTTTAAATATAGGCCTCCTCTGTTTTCCTATCTGGTATCTTGAAATACAGTGCTATAACATGGGCATAATTAAACATGGATTTTCAGTAGATCTCCATACACACGATCCCAAAGAGGGGACAGAGTGGATGGTGTAATACAGTAGGACAGTGTCTGTCAGTATGGGGAGGGATAGAGACAGGGCTACGGTAGCAGACAGCCAGGCCTTTGAGCCTTTGTCCTGTCATTCTCTGTAATAGGGTGAACAGGGCCTCTCATCTCAGAGAAAAGCAGCATGATAAAGGATACCGTCCTCATCCCTCTCTCCTCTCTTCCCTCTCTCCGTCTGTAGATCATCTTTGCGGACGAGTGCACGGAGGCGGAGGGCAGGCACTGGCACATGAAGCACTTCTGCTGTTTCGAGTGTGAGACGGTGCTGGGCGGCCAGCGGTACATCATGAAGGAGGGCCGGCCCTACTGCTGCAGCTGTTTCGAGTCCCTCTACGCAGAGTACTGTGACTCCTGCGGGGAGCACATCGGTACGGCGCACATCCACCAGAGCCAACGCAGGGCCCTCGATCCAACAACATGAGCTGTAATCTAGAGGACTAAAGCACTGGCATACGTCAAGCAAGACAAATAGGACGCAATTTCAGCTGCAAGATTTCAGTAATGTTTAGAAGAACAGAGCAATGACCTGGATTTAGCTTTTGGAGAAACATTTCAGGGAGAAATATGCATGATGCAAAGATGACATGCTTTTAGTAGAATTTAACCGTCTATGATTTTAACGCAACACTGGCATGCAGATACCTCACGGCACGGATACAAGTAGCGTCTTTTAAAACAGACTAGATGAACTCAACAGCATTTTCACAAAGGGGGAAAAGATCAGTTGATATACAAGATTCAGTAGATATACATTTTCACAAGGTCAGTTTCTCTACGTTAACCAAACCAAACAGGACAACTTGTCACAGGGTAAACCTAGCGCCTTATCACCAGTGGGGCCAGTGCCACCTCTGTGCTTTCCTCTCAGTCCAGAGAGCCGCTTGCTTATCCCTCAACAGGATCCCAGGCTGTGATCTGGCACGGCCCTCAGCAAACAGACATGCAGCTCTGTAATTATTTGTTATACAGGATACAGAAAGTATTTGAGTAATACTGATTATAAATTGAAACCATCAGAAACCATTTGAAACCAGATGGCAGCCATTAGCCGAGGACTGTTCTCCCTGGCAACTGCAAACATACTTCAAATGCAATGCATGTTACATAATGAGTTTAACCCTAAACTATGTTGTAAAAGTGTTGTAGCCCCAGGGCCTTTCTTCACTCAGGTTTACTTAGAACTTCCAACTCATTTCCTATTAAAATGGAGTTGGAACATTTTCCAGTTTATGGACGATATCTATATCTTTTGATAAGGGAGTTCTGCCTCTAGAGTATTTAGCTGATGTTTTGTATTTGATTGGCCTTAATTTGCCTTGCTGCTTATAGCACTTTATCTTTCACATTCCGCACCTACAGTATTTCCACAATGATTAGTGGTTCTCTGTTGCAGGCATTGGCTCATTACAGAGCAAAAGAGTAAAGATTATTGGGTCCTTTCCATTAACATTTTGGCCTATAAGTGTTTTTCCCCTCTGTCCCTCAGGCATTGACCAGGGCCAGATGACATATGACGGGCAGCACTGGCACGCCACAGAGGGCTGTTTCTGCTGTGCCCGCTGTAAGAGCTCCCTCCTAGGCCGCCCCTTCCTGCCCAAACATGGACAGATCTTCTGCTCGCGCTCCTGCAGCCTGGGGGAGGAGCCTAACGGGTCAGACTCCTCAGACTCCGCCTTCCAGAGCGCACGCTCCACTCGAGAGTTCCGCCGCAGCTCCAAGGCTGGAAAGAACGGGGGTCAGGCAGGGAGGTGTTCGGGTGAGGTGGACCCTCTCTCCTTACAGATGGACCTGCTGAGTCTGTCTAGCCAGACGCCCAGTTTGACCCGCGAGCCGCCCGCATGGAAGAGCCAGGGACAGGGGCGTGACACGTACCCCTACGAGGGCCGATCAGACCCCACAGCAACACCCACCCCACTCCATCTGCTCAGCCAATGCAACGTCAGGACTGCATATAACTCCACCTCCCCCGGGCAGGGCAACCAACCAAACCACAGGTCCAAGGAGACGGGTGTCACCAAGAGGCCGCCCATCTCAGCCCTGAAAGGCCGCTCTATGAATGAGAACTGGTTCCATCAGAGTTCAGAGGACTACTATCCCCCCAAACTGAAACCCCAGCAAAGCTTTGACGTACCCCACGGCTTGTCCTACCACAACGGCTTCTCTGACAAGCGCTCGGTCAGTCTGCATGTGTTCCAGAAGGACAGGGAGGTGGGGCCTCCCCAGATGGGGCGCAGCAGGAACCCCATCAGCGCACTTAGCTTCACGGAGCAGCTCACTCCCCTAGAGCAGACACCCAGGGGTTCCATGGAGTCACTGGCCCTGTCCAACGCTACAGGTAGCTCTTCCAGATTCACCATGGAGGGATGATTAATTAATGTGATTGTATTTGAAGCAATATATTTAACTGCTTAGGACATTTATTTCTCACAGAATACTGCAACCAATCCAAAGCTAATTACATACTGTATGCCTTTCTCATATTTACGTCAATGGTTATGAGATTTATTGACGTAATAATGATAACAATGAGGATAACTGATGAAGTTAACCACTGACTAACCCGCCTGTTGTTTCTCTGAAGGAACATCAGCAGACGGAGGAGGGAAGCGCCAGGAGCACCTGTCTCGTTTCTCCATGCCAGACCTGAGCAAAGACTCTGGCATGAACGTGTCAGAGAAGAGCAACATGGGCACCCTCAACTCCTCGGCCCAGTTCCACAGCTCTGACTCCATGCACAGCCTCACCTCAGGCCAGCCCTACATGGAGCTGGAGCCCCCAGTGCATGTGCAGTATCCTCTGCAGTACTGTGAGCCCCCAGGCCTGGGGATGGGTATGAGCCACCTGCCAGCCGGCTTCACCTACCAGGAGGAGGACAGGGTCAGCCTGGTGAGCAGCGCCAACGCTGCCCGCCTCCCGCCCATCAGCGAGCGCACGCGGAGACGAGGAGAGGGCCCGGGCATGGCTGCCCCTGAAGACACCCCTCAGCGCCGGAGACACAATCACCACCGCTCCCGTCGCTCCAGACGCTCCCGCTCGGAGAACGCCCTGCACCTAGCCGCTGAGCGCAGGGAGAGGCCCCAGCTGAGAGTCAGAGAGGACTATGACCAGTTTCCCCCTCCGCGGGGCACTAGGGACACATTTGGGAGTGCAGGGGGGAGGTGCAGGGGGCCGGAGCCATTCAGGCAGTGCCCTCGCACCACCTCTGACCTCACCCTGCAGAAGCCCAGTGCCCACCGCCGTCTCGCCGGGCCCTACTCCTGGGACGACTACGAGGATGAGGACGAGTGGTGCTCCACCTGCTCTTCATCGTCTGAGTCGGAGGACGAGGGTTACTTCCTGGGAGAGCCCATTCCTAGGCCCGTGCAGCTGAGGTACCTGAGCAGCCAAGAGCTCCTCCACAAGTACAGCTCCACGGGGGTGGGCGGACCGCACCAAATGAGCGGCAGAGGGGGACAGCTGCACACCCGCAAACGCCGGAAAAGCAAGAACTGCATAATCTCTTAAAATTCACACCATGGAAAGAGTCAAGAGAAAGTGCCCTCCCTCCCCCAGTATAAACTAACATAGTTCATCTGTTCAGAAAAGAGAAACAGACTTCTGAAGTTGATGAGTATTGTGAGGTTGACAGTGTTTTGATATGCAGTTGGGTAAACGGTTAACAGCACAAATGTGTTGCATGTTTATCCATTTAATGTTTCAGAACAAGTTATCCTGATTATTGGTTATATTTCTCTGACTCTCACACTGCACTCTGCTTGTCTGTCACCATATTTATCAAAGCCAAAGTGCACTCGTAATAATAATGTCATTTCCATGCAGCAACAGTAAGGTACAGACAATTCAGTAAGGTCCAGCTTTTTCATGCAATGTGATTTAGGTATATACCAGTGTACTCAAGTTTATAGGCTGTACTGTATATAAGTAAATGAATTAATAAATTCACTAAATTAAGGAAGCAATGTAAATACTATGTAAATGAGGTCCCACATATTTTTATATTTTGTATGGATAGAATCATTGATGTATTGAATATCTATAATTTAGGACTAGAAAATGCATGCCTGTAATTTGTTGATGTGATCCTGCATTGGAATAAAATAGTATTTCAGACAGAGATTGACAGGTGTCCGTTCCCTCACTAGAGACTGGTGTGTTCGTGTGATCATTTGTCTGACAGTGAACAGTCACCCTCCATCTGCTCAACGCATAAATGAATGGAAACGTGGCGAAAGCGCTGATTAAAAAGTCACCCCTCAGTGAATGTCATTCCCCCATGAGGTCATGAAGTGATATAAATACTGTGACTATTGGGCCTTTGTGGCATTGTTTGCAAACAGATGTCTTGTGAGCTGTAACTGAACATCTAAACCCAGATAATGTGCTGCTGATGCATCTCTATGGATTAACGCATGAATAACTATGGATGGGATTCAAATGGGCTTTACTGAAGTACAATTTGTAATTCACAAGCTATCTCCTCAATGAATACAACCTTTACATCCAAAACAACAGGAGTAGTTTACTTCTCTCATCGTTTTAATTCTCTACATGTACACTTAAATGAGCTCCGTACACTGGGTGGACTCTAGTCCACCCCCTCCCTTCTACTGCAGGTCTCAAAACCAGGTATTTAACTACACACACTAGATTAAAAGTGAGTGAAGGCCAATCCCAATGGGCACAGATGTCAATTCAATGTCTAGTTTTGATTTACATTTGGTTGTCAACTAATGTGAAATCAAAACAATCACGTCATTGGATTTAGGTCAAATGTGGGTGACAAAAATACAACATTCCCTTACGCAGATTACTTTTTGCAAGTCCAATTCATTTTCCACATTGGTTCAACGTCGTCATATTGATTTTGGGGTTTGAAATTATGTGGAAACAACGTGGATTCAATCCGTTTTTGCCCAGGGGGCTACTGACATGTGGGGTGAATTAGTGTGTTTATGTGGGTTCCTTTAGATAGCATGTCTTCCCGTGTTCATATATACTTTGCGGTGGTCAGGAGTTTTCATTTTGTTGACTGTTATGACCAAAACAGCTGCACAAACACGAGACACATTACTGTCCTGACAACTGAGCGATTATGTCTTTTTTTGCCTTTTTTACTGGGCCCCTAGGCCACTGGTGTCATGCCCAGATTTGTCTTGTTTTTTTGTATTTCTCAAGTTATCAAATGAATTACTAAACTTAATTTTTAAGCCCACGATATATCATCATTGTTTGCAAAACAGATTTGTCAGCTGTATTTTACAGAGGGGGCACACTGACTGGACTAGGTGCAGGAGGAGGAGAGAGTAGAGTGACGCACACACAGCGTTTGATTTGATTTGAGCTGCCGGTGATGGGTAGGAGGTTTGTTTGTAAATGAATGTGATCAAGCTATGTAGCCAATTGATTCCTTCTTGATTAATAAATATTTCACAAATGTTTTGTTGTTTCTCTGTAATACTAGCCACCCAGCAATTTTATGAAGTTAGATTTATAAACTAGCCAGCTAGATAAGTTCCCAATCTTCCAACATAACTAGCCACCAAGCCATTTCAGGCTATCAATCAATTTAGAGTAGCTTGTCTAACTATCTTAGCTGGCATGCCTGCTACCAAGTTTGCTAGACTTTAGAAAAGCAAGCAATTGCTAAATGTACTCAAACTCACATTACCTTCAATCTTTTACCTATATTTTTACCTGGAAAGCTTCTTTACTTGGTTTAAATGACAATTGAACAGGTAAAGAGAGATGCTTAGGTAACCTATGCAGAAAAATAGACATATTTATTTACATATAATTAGGCGTAATGATTATGGCTTTAGATTTCAGGAAGAAGCTGTTTCAGGTGTTTGAAAAATGCAAAAATCTCTGGATCACCCCGCCTCCATCGTCACATACTTCTTCCCCCCTCTAAAATAATGGGTGCATGACGCCCCTGCTGCCACTGCCTAACTCATACCTGGAGAGATGCTCATTGTCCCTGCATCATTGTTTCCAAAGTAATGAGTCTTGGAAAACAAAACTAAAACGCCTCGATCTCCAGTCATCTTCGTATTGATCTAACTGAATACATGGCTTCCATTCAAAGGGTAGCAGAAGCTCATTTCAAACTCATCAGAGCACAGTCTTACTTCATCAACACAACCCATATATTCATTTACATATTAATGAATTGATTTCTTCTCAGACCTGCAGGGCATTTCCCAAGGACAGAGGGGTTGTACTGTCAGTTAGTGTGACGCTGGTTTGGCACTGAGAGAGAGTCTGTGGGTTTTCCATGTGTTTAATTAAAGCAGAGCTAAGATGCTGTCAGAAGTGCCACATATTGTGGCCATATGCTTTCTGGGCTGCACCATAGAGGACGATCCCTGAGTTGTGTTGATGCAGGACAGTGACAGTGGTCTGGTCCACTGGGGACTGGCTGACTCTGGGCAGAATACACCCACTGGAGAGACCACACATCTCTGTGGATGGATAAACTCACTCAACCCAATATGATCAATGACCAGTATCCAGACCCATATATTTATTCTAAATATATGGCTCTAGTTAGTGGTTCTAACATGTTATTTGTCTTACTGAATGTCGTGGTCTATGTCATATTTACACAGTACACTCTTATGGGAATGTGGTTTGGATACTTCTATACGTGTTTATCATATGGTGTTTGTTTGGGGGCTTGTGATAAGCACAATATGTGTCAAAAGTATGTAACATCCAAAGCATGCCAACTCCAGAAAAGCTTGTCTTTCAATTAGCATATTATTTGTAGAATTAAGTTGATCCTGCCCAAGATAATGACTATTACATATTTCAAATAAAGCTAAAGTACTCCAGGCCAACAAAGAGAGTGAAAAGAAGTCAAGCACTTCAGTTATGTGATAGACCACCTGTTACTGTGGAAACTGCTAACCAAGGTATATCTGTTATGTCTGTTTGTGCTTCTGACTGGCACTCTCTTGTTTTCAGTTTAGGGCTCATGAAGAGCATTCCGATTACTATGAATATAATGTCTTTAGAATGTGTTAGCCAATTAACCAATGTTCCTCACATTCCACTGGCCCAGGCATGCACGGCACTCAGGGTCATGTGACAACGCTAAAGTTAGAGGACAGAGGTCTTCATTGGATGAAACACAGAGAGAGTCTGAATCCCAGAGCTTGTTCCTGGATCATGACCATGACTGTTAACACTACCACATTGCCCAGCGATGCACACAGAACACATCTTTCTATTCTCGTGTGTCAGAGATGGTTCTGTTCTGAGAACACTACGCTGTGTCTTGGTTAATGAGGTATGCATACATGGGATGGTGGTCAGATGGACAGCTGAGACATAAAGATGGAGAACTCTCCTGTCTCTGCTGGGATCCCAGAGGCAGAGAGTACTGAATGTGTTAACTCACTTGAGTGTCCTCAAAAAAATTACTTTTATAATTCACAATAATGACTTTTTATAATTAGTTTACATACACAGTACCAGTCAAGAGTTTGGTCGCACCCTCTCATTCAAGGGTTTTTCTTTATTTGTACTATTTTCTACATTGTAGAATAATAGTGAAGACATCAACACTATGAAATATCACACATGGAATCATGTAGTAACCAAAAAAGTGTTAAACAAATCTAAATATAGTGTATATTTTAGGTTCTTCAAAGTAGCCACCCTTTGCCTTGAAGACAGACCAAATGACAGATTTCCACCGGTCTAATATCCATTGCTTGTGTTTCTTGGCCCAAGCCAGTCTCTTCTTCTTATCGGTGTCCTTTAGTAGTGGTTTCTTTACAGCAATTTGACCATGAAGACCTGATTCACACAGTCTTCTCTGAACAGTTGATGTTGAGATGTGTCTGTTACTTGAACTCCGTGAAGCATTTATTTGGGCTGCAATTTCTGAGGCTGGAAACTCTAATGAACTTATCCTCTGCAGCAGAGGTAACTCTGGGTCTTCCTTTCCTGTGGCGGAACCCATGAGAGCCAGTTTCATCATAGTGCTTGATGGTTTTTGCGACTGCACTTGAAGAAAGTTCTTGACATTTTCCGGATTGACTGACCATTTCCTGTATAGCACCTCTAATTTATCACAACACAACTGATTGGCATTAAGAGGGAAAGAAAATCCACAAATTAACTTTTAACAAGGCACTCCTGTTAATTGAAATTAATTCCAGGTGACTACCTCATGAAGCTGGTTGAGAGAATGCCAAGAGTGTGCAAAGCTGTCATCAAGAAGAAGGGTGGCTAATTTGAAAAATCTCAAATATAAAACACTTTTTTGGTTACTACATGATTCCATGTGTTTTTTCATAGTTTTAATGTCTTCACTGTTATTCTACAATGTGAAAAAAAGAAAGAAAAACCCTGGAATGAGTAGGTGTGTCCAAACTTTTGACTGATATATAGCAAGAGAGTATTAGATCACATTAGGCATGTGGACAGAAGTTGGTCTATGGATTTTCATTGGAAAATGTGCCTTTTCATACAGCACCTTGTCTCGACATGTCTAACAGCACAGATGTAACTGGTTCCCTACTTGGAGAAAGAAGTGAAGGTCTTGAGATGTATTGGAAGTCCCTAACAGGCATAATTACCGGTCCTTAAGAGCAAAACTGCACCGAATTACAGCTCCGCTCTGAGGGGACTTAAATAGCCTGATTCAATTATTTACAACTGAAGAATGCTGGTGTGTTATCACACTATGCACACACACACACAGCATATAGATACACACACTCATGGGGGCCCAGGCTGGTGAATAGAAGACGCGTGACAGGAATGGCTGAGGCTTTACTGACCATCTCCCCCTCGTCATGTGTGTCCAATTACCATGGTAAGAAGTCACCCTAACAACGCAGTGTCAGTCCACACACACACACACTGCACAGCGACATAGGTAGCCTAATACCTGACCTTTGATAGTAACTGACATTGGAATTGATGAATCAATGTGGGATGAAATGACTGTTGGAAGGCGAAAAGAGACAAAACAATGAAAGGCTACACTCTGCAATTTGTCAACCTCAGATGTTGATTATATTGATAAAGAGAGATTTGCAGGCTCTCCCTATATTCTGCTGACTAAAGCCCATAATTGTGCCTGAGGTTCAGGAGGGCAGGAGGGGATTTCCTTCTCTGATGACCATGCAGAGTCCTCGCTTAAAAGACTGGACCCACTCCTTCACATAGTTGTGCATGAGAGCCTTTGGCTGTCCCGATGGTGTGTTGATGAGGATGGTGTGTTTATCTCGGGATTTTGGCAATGAAGCTCTTTATCTACAGTACCAGTCAAAGGTTTGGACACACCTACTCATTACAGGGTTTTTCTATTTTTTACTATTTTCTACATTGTGGAATAATAGTGAAAATGTCAAAAATATGAAATTACTAGAAAAATGTTAGCCCCATTTGGTAAAAGACCAAGTCCGTACTATGGCAAGAACAGCTCAAATAAGTAAATATAAATGACAGTCCTTCATTACTTCAAGACATGGAGGTCAGTCAATCTGGAAAATGTCAAGTTTCATCAAGTGCAAAAACCATCAAGTGCCATGACGACCGCCACAGGAAAGGAAGATCAAGAGTTACCTCTGCTGCAGACGATACGTTCATTAGAGTTACCAGCCTCAGAAATTGCAGTCCAAATAAATGCTTCACAGAGTTCAAGTTCTCTCCAAAACTCTTGAACGTGCCGTCCTTGGCCAGCTCTCCCGCTATCTCTCTCAGAATGACCTTCTTGATCCAAATCAGTCAGGTTTCAAGACTAGTCATTCAACTGAGACTGCTCTTCTCTGTATCACGGAGGCGCTCCGCACTGCTAAAGCTAACTCTCTCTCCTCTGCTCTCATCCTTCTAGACCTATCGGCTGCCTTCGATACTGTGAACATCAGATCCTCCTCTCCACCCTCTCCGAGTTGGGCATCTCCGACGCGGCCCACGCTTGGATTGCGTCCTACCTGACAGGTCGCTCCTACCAGGTGGCGTGGCGAGAATCTGTCTCCTCACCACGCGCTCTCACCACTGGTGTCCCCCAGGGCTCTGTTCTAGGCCCTCTCCTATTCTCGCTATACACCAAGTCACTTGGCTCTGTCATAACCTCACATGGTCTCTCCTATCATTGCTATGCAGATGACACACAATTAATCTTCTCCTTTCCCCTTCTGATGACCAGGTGGCGAATCGCATCTCTGCATGTCTGGCAGACATATCAGTGTGGATGACGGATCACCACCTCAAGCTGAACCTCGGCAAGACGGAGCTGCTCTTCCTCCCGGGGAAGGACTGCCCGTTCCATGATCTCGCCATCACAGTTGACAACTCCATTGTGTCCTCCTCCCAGAGCGCTAAGAACCTTGGCGTGATCCTGGACAACACCCTGTCGTTCTCAACTAACATCAAGGCGGTGGCACGTTCCTGTAGGTTCATGCTCTACAACATCCGCAGAGTACGACCCTGCCTCACACAGGAAGCGGCGCAGGTCCTAATCCAGGCACTTGTCATCTCCCGTCTGGATTACTGCAACTCGCTGTTGGCTGGGCTCCCTGCCTGTGCCATTAAACCCCTACAACTCATCCAGAACGCCGCAGCCCGTCTGGTGTTCAACCTTCCCAAGTTCTCTCACGTCACCCGCTCCTCCGCTCTCTCCACTGGCTTCCAGTTGAAGCTCGCATCCGCTACAAGACCATGGTGCTTGCCTACGGAGCTGTGAGGGGAACGGCACCTCAGTACCTCCAGGCTCTGATCAGGCCCTTACACCCAAACAAGGGCACTGCGTTCATCCACCTCTGGCCTGCTCGCCTCCCTACCACTGAGGAAGTACAGTTGCCGCTCAGCCCAGTCAAAACTGTTCGCTGCTCTGGCCCCCAATGGTGGAACAAACTCCCTCACGACGCCAGGACAGCGGAGTCAATCACCACCTTCCGGAGACACCTGAAACCCCACCTCTTTAAGGAATACCTAGGATAGGATAAAGTAATCCTTCTCACCCCCCTTAAAAGATTTAGATGCACTATTGTAAAGTGGCTGTTCCACTGGATGTCATAAGGTGAATGCACCAATTTGTAAGTCGCTCTGGATAAGAGCGTCTGCTAAATTACTTAAATGTAATGTAAATGTAAGTAACAGACACATCTCAAGAACCACTGTTCAGAGGAGACTGTGTGAATCAGGCCTTCATGGTCAAATTGCTGCAAAGAAACCACTACTAAAGGACAACACTAAGAAGAAGAGACTTGCTTGGGCCAAGAAACACGAGCAATGAACATTAGACCGGTGGAAATCTGTCCTTTAGTCTGATGAATCCAAATTTGAGATTTTTGGTTCCAACTGCTGTGTCTTTGTGAGACGCAGAGTAGGTGAATGGATGATCTCCGCATGTGTGGTTCCCCTCCGTGAAGCATGGAGGAAGAGGTGTGATGGTGTGTCAGTGCCGGTGACACTGTTGGTAATTTATTTAGAATTTAAGGCACACTTAACCAGCATGGCTACCACAGCATTCTGCAGCAATACACCATCCAGCCTGGATGCGCTCAGTGGGACTATTATTTGTTTTCAACAGGACAATGACCTAACACAACTCCAGGCAGTGTAAAGGCTGTTTGACAAAGATGGAGAGTGATGGAATGTTGCATCAGATGACCTGGCGTCCCAAATTACCCGACCTTAAGCCAATTGAGATGGTTTGGGATGAGTTGGACTGCAGAGTGAAGGAAAAGCAGCCAACAAGTGCTCAGTATATGTGGGAACTCCTTCAAGACTGTTGGAAAAGCATTCTAGGTAAAGCTGGTTGAGAGAATGCCAAGAGTGTCCAAAGCTGTCAAAGCCAAAGGGGGACTACTTTGAAGAATGCAAAATGATTCCAAATGTGTTATTTCATAATTTTGATGTCTTCACTATTATTCTACAATGTAAAAAATTGTAACTTGAATGAATAGGTGTGTCCAAACTTTTGACTGGTACTGTACTTCCCCAGATTCAGATGAACTTGTGGATACCAATTTTAGGTCTCTGTCCAGTATGAAGGAAGTTATAGGTAGAGCCAATGCCAAGTAGCCTTAGTGCAATGACTGGAAGTCCATGGTATCTACTCGCATGCTAGCAGTTAGACTTCCAGTCATTGTTTTAACTTCCAGTCATTGCATTTATGTCAGAGACCTAAAAAGGGTTTCTACAAGTTCGTCTGAATCTGGGGAAGTAGATAAAGGGCTTCATTGCCAAAATCCTGAAGTATCCCTTTAATACAGGGTGACAGTAAGCCCTCTGTTTGGTATTAACACCATCTGTTACACCTCCATGCACACTGGGCATCCCCCCATCACCAGCCCTCACTGCTTTAACTCTCACCCAGTTTCAGATTAGAACCTGGGACATACAGTACTGGACCCACATCTCATTCCAGCTACCTACCTACATACCAACGTGAGCAATTATGAGGTGTCCCAGTCAAGATCATAGCAGGTAAGACTTGAACCTCACCTCAGCTCAACCCCAAACATCAGCCGAAGCTTAGTGCCAACCCAGGCCTCATCCTCAACCCAGGCCTCATCCTCAACCCTGGCCTTTGCCCTGTCTTCCATCCACAGCCTTGCTTTAACTCTCACTTTAATCCAGGCTTTAACCTGCATCTCAGTAGGTATTAGTCTACTAGGTTGGAAAGGGATTATCAGCCATCATGTCATGTATAATATACACTGAGTGTACAAAACATTAAGAACACCTGCTCTTTCCCTGACATCGACTGATCAGGTGAAAGCTATGATCCCTTACTGATGTCACCTGTTAATTCCACTTCAATCAGTGTAGATGAAGGGGAGGAGACAGGATAACGAAGGATTTTTAAGCCTTGAGACAATTGAGATATGGATTCAGAGGGTGAATGGATAAGACAAAAAATGTAAGTGCCTTTGAACATGCGGTAGTAGGTGCCAGGTGCACTGGTTTGTCTCAAGAACTGCAATGCTGCTGGGTTCCACCACCAGAGGGACATCAATGAACTTGACACAAAGCATTGAGTCAACATGGACCAGCATCCCTGTAGAGCGACAAACTGCTGTTCTGAGGGGAAGGTGTTCTAATGTTTGGTATACTCTGTGTATATTTACAGCACTACATCAGTAATATAATGATTCTGGGGTCCTGGTTAAATTTGCATGCAGCATATGGGGTGTCTCACAATTGGCCCAGCGTCGTTAGGGTTTGGCCTGGGTAGGCCGTCATTGTAAATAAGGATTTGTTCTTTACTGACTTGCCTAGTTAAATAAATATTTAATAATGTCTTGTTTCCTGATCTGCCACATCCACAGTGAAACTGTGCAGGGGTGGGTAGTAATCCACAGATCAAGCGAGGAAGCATCTCATGGTAATGTGGAGTGGCACACCGGTACCTTTATCCAGCAGTGCCAGAGGGCTCCGTCTGGTTCATGATGTCACGTCCCCAGGCCCTCTGCAGTGACTCATTAACCGGGTCCGTGTCCCATCTGTGTGCCACCTGTACTAAATGGCTACATCATATTATTCTCCATCGTTCACACACTCCTCTCTTTCACTCTACCCCCTCCCTCTATTCCCCCCTCCCTCTATTCCCCCCTCTCTATTGATGGGTGGACCACTTTAGTCCTCAGATGTAAATGAGCCAGAGAGTGTCTGTGATGTTCTTCCAGGACATCATTTTCTTTATTCACCACCAGGCTGGCACTCATTACTCAGAGTGGTTGGTACAGGGTTGCCATTACGTTGTTTGGTCCCATCCTAGTTTGTGCTTTTAAATAGTCTTTAAACGGTCACTGAACAATTCAAACAAGTTTGAGGTACTATATATCAGTGTGGCCAGGAGTCTATATGAACGGTTGCAGTCACGTACATCCAAACTAGGTCATTTTACGGAACTACCATGAATATGCCTTGCAGGTTTCGTTTGCAATATTGCTCCTGAGCGCTCAACATGGTGGAGCAGGGATAAGAGTAAAGGATAGAGATTGGCCTTTCAAATAAATACATTCTCAGAGGCACACAGTACTGTCGTATTGTGAAGCATTGAGAAGCAGTATCAGTCAACCAAACCTATTTTTATCCTAATGCCATCAGAGAAGATGTTAATATGTTAGCATGAACGTATTACAGTGCCACGGCATGGTTCAGTAATGTTCTCCTTACCTACGGTAGAAGATTCAACTCTGCGCTATCATGCCTTGAATCAAGTTGTTTTCACAATGCAGAGAAACTCTGCCATCTGTCGAGAACATGATGTCACTACAGCACTAGAAAGTTATGTCTTTTTATATTTTACTACAGCACTAGAGATAATAAACCAATATTGTCTA
The DNA here is from genome assembly GCF_023373465.1 of Oncorhynchus keta. Classification (NCBI taxonomy): domain Eukaryota; kingdom Metazoa; phylum Chordata; class Actinopteri; order Salmoniformes; family Salmonidae; genus Oncorhynchus; species Oncorhynchus keta. The sequence continues at coordinate 14,613,678 of NC_068441.1, forward strand.
TCCCTCACACTTACACATGCCAAAATTGGGCGTTCATCTTCCCAAGATCAATCTACTACTATTGACAGTTTAGTTTACAGTTTTGATATAGCACATTGCATGTGTCATGGATACTGTTTATTTGACACAAATGCTCAGACTGAAATACCTGCTCTATGTGTCCATTATATTTACCTCAGTGTCAGCATGTTCCATTAAACAGTAAAAGCAGCCCATTGGCCAGGCAGTGACCAGACAGGCAGGTCTATGGGGAAAGATGGTTAGGCGTCACTATGGTAGCTCTAATTAATCCTCTAGTTAATCCCCTCTAGAGACAATGCAAACAGCGGGACGCCGATACACCATCTCACCCCAGCCAAGATAATGTCAATCATTCCCCATCCCTGAACGGGAGCTGTGCACCCAGCACATTTAACTGCTAATGAAGACCCTGTGCCCTGCAGCAGCTGGCAGCCAGTGATAAGGGGAGCCCCTCAAAGAGCCAACAGCTCAAGGACCATACTGGAGAAGCCAACCCTCAAAGACCCAGCCACATCATTATGGACAAAGAGCCAGCTAAGAGGCTGAGGGAGTCCCTCACGTTGGCCATGGGTATCGGTTAGGTCGACAGGTTCTTACTAATGAGTCTGCAAGAAATCAGACTTAGGGTGGATTTTATGTGGTGCATGTGTGTTTATATGATAAATTGAGAGATAAAGAGAGTGCATATTTATCTTAGAAATGTCCTGCTATGAACCTCAGGAAAACAGAAGAACATTAGACCATTTGGCTTTCTGTGAGGTCATATAACAAAAGTTGGAAATAACATTTGTTTTAGGACTTTACAAGTAATTGAACCACCATTTGAAAAGGGATTTTGAAAGAAATCAGAGTAAACAGCATTTTATTATATCCAATCGGTCCATAAAACTCATTCAGATATAACACTTTTACATGTTTTTATTGAATATGGTATATGGCTGTGAATGCAGTGTATAAATATATAGGATGGACAATACTAAAATACAAACTAAACAACTCAGACAGAGTATAATACATCTCAGTTATTTTGCTTCCAACAGTTTTTCTAACTTTGTCTCCAGGGTCTTGTCATGTGAGAGGGGTTTTACACACAGAGTGATGTTTTTAAACTCCCTGAGATCTCCAGGAGGGTTTTCCCCTTGGTCTCCAGTAGGTAGAAGAAGACAGAGTGACGCCAACAGACACATGCAGGTGAACAGCACGAAGCTGAACGACTTGAGGAGCTCCTGTGGTTAAGAGAAGAGCCAGGTGAGTTCCTAGCGCTCCAATAGTCAGGGGAACAACTTGGACGGTTGGCTGAGAGCCTGTGATTAAATAGTCCTGGCCTATTGTTCTACTCATGGCTATGTGAAACCTTTCAATTTTATATAATTCCACTGGTACCTAAATTAGAGCTCAGCTTTTTACACAGACTGAACAAAAGTAATTATGAGATGATAGAAAAAGGTTTTAATATGATGTTCAAAGTATGGAATTACTGTATGCCTGATATCTCTGGGGTATCAAACTTGCATTGTGCAGAACAATGTGAATTGTGTTCAGGAAATCATATTGTATCTCAATTGGTAAGCATTATAAAAAAAGTGTTATATACTGTAACAATACTTCATTCCAAAGTGTTCTGCTGTCCTACATGAATTGAATACATATAGAGGTGCAGTATATTGATGATGGGCTATAGACTTACAATCAGAAAGGGGAAGACTAGTCCCAGCACAGGATTCCAGTGAAGACAAACACTGCAGGCTGGCATGATTGGATAAATCTCTTGTGTGAGAGATGGCAACACTACAGCTAGGAATACCACAGGCAACAGGACAGGATGCATCTGACCAATCACCCATTTTATGATCACAGCAATGTAATGTTGGTATTTCGACCAAAACTGTCTCTTCCACGTATCATCCCCCTAGGTCCTCTTACTGTAAGTTTGTCACAGTGCAGGAGAGTTGAAAGGTCAAGACCTCACCTTCAGTTTGAGAGTGATGGTGATTAATATCATGATGGCAGACACGACCCCAAAGCCCCCCAGAGTAGTGCTCTCCTCCCACATGCATTATCAGCAGGCCCTGGGGATGATTGCACACAACAGAACTTGTCCGGAACCTTCCCCATCCATCACTCCCTCCCTCCCTCCACCTAGGGGATGGCAAAGCCAGAGGTGCTCACACATGATTTATTGTTTAGGACTTCAGGAGTGGCATTCACATCTTAGTGACAAACGTGTTCTACCTAACGGAGCTCCTTTACGGTATGCACTGGGGGTGGATTCCTGCACTGGGACAGTGTTTCCTTCCCTATGGTCACTCTCCTGTACTGTTCACTGATTACTTATTAGTCCTTATCATGCTTGTCTAATGACCACTTAACCAGTGACATTTTCAAGTTAATTAAGAAGTACTCTACTTTGAACATTTTTAGCCTGGGCACATGCTTTGTAGAATTAATAGAGGGCACCTCTCAATATGTGGTCTCGAGACTGGACTGATTACTACAACACTGCAGAGGGGTATCATAGTATACCCCCTGTAGTGTAGGCCATGTTCCCCAGCGACACACCCAGATGATGGAGGTGGGGACCTCAGACAAAACACCCAAAATCACACAGCGGATCTTATTCAGGGGGATGCATGCCTCCTTGAAGCTGTCAAAGGAGAACACACTGATCTGAACACACTGATCTTCTGTCTCTCAGCAGCTCCAGTAGACTCTTAGAGGCCTCGTCCATTATGTCAGCATACTCCAACACCATCTCCTCCATCTCCAGCTTGTCCTCACCCCTACCCCACAGACTCTGCAGAGCTGGGAAACCACACACACAACACAGGAACATGTATTGTTTTTGAGTAAGATACAATAGGTGAGTAATGTCTCCTTAGCTGTACTTACTTTTCATTCAGCTATACATGCATTGTGTCATCTGTAAGCTATGTTTAATAATACCAATGTATGTATACAGTGCTGACAATGACTATTAGATGAATTATACTTATTTTCCTTCATACATTTATATCTACATATAATACACCCAAAAGCAAGTTGAACAAAAATGACTGTAAATACTGTAATTACAATTTGTACATTTGCACAGACAGTACTCAATATTCTGAGTATGAAGCCCTTTGGACAGCCTCAGTGACTATGAAGAAAACACCTAACTTTTTTTGCATGCCTCTGCATTGCCCTTTTCTATCAATGAGTATCTTGGGGCTTCTGGAAAGAAGGGCCTTTGTCAGCAGCGGTACCACAGAGAAACATTTTGGAACACACAGTAGGATGTTCCAGCTATTTTCACAGCCAAGAATCTCTCTGAGAAAGTTGAGACAAAGCCTCAAGTCAGAGCATATTTAGGATATCCGATTTGGCTCAAATTGATAACTACATGTTTAGTGTGATGCTTGATGCTTATTTTTTCAGTGAAATGTTGAAATTCAAAAATAGAACCTTACTTTTCGGTCCAACAAATTGTCCTGACAGTTTACCAATGGAGTCAAAGGTAGCTGACGTTAGTGTTACCATGCCGTTATCTTTTAGGTGAACTCTCACCCAGGTATATTGCATGGATATTTACTCCTAAACCTCAGGTTCACAAACAAGACTAAAACATATATTGTTATTATCGCTGTAAAATAACAATATATGGGATTCTGGGATTCTATTTTACCATGTCATAATGATCATTCAATTAAACTGATCTGCATGAAATTGAAGGTGCAATATCACATAGGCCTACCTGCAGTGAATCCATACAGAAACGGATCTATCAGGTACGGCTACGGCAGGCCAAGCGGTTAAGAGTGTTGGGACAGTAACCAAAATGTTGCTTGTTCAAATCCCAGAGCCGAGTAGGTGAAAAATCAGCCTATGTGCCCTGAGCAAGGCACTCTGGATGTACTGCAAGCAGACAGACATGGTTAAGGAAACAGATATTTCACCAGTAGTATGTCTACACGCCTGGTGAAGTAGGTTTGGTGTTAATTTGAGCACAAGTGAATATGCTAAATGATTAAGGAGACTAGAGCATTACCACGGGTCTGGAATAGAGAACATAAACAGACTAAACATTTTACAATTGCAGTTATAGGCCTACACAACCTGTTTATTTGAGTCATGGTATTCCGTTTTTTGTCTAATTTGTACCTCTCTATTGCATTGTTATGACCCTTTTATACAGCAATTAATTAAGTTATAGCTATAAATGTGTTTTGTAAATGTCTTAACCTGTCTAAGACTGGGGTTCCGTAGCCAACAGCCAATGAAATAACAGGGCGCTCAAATACAAATCAACAGAAATCTCATAAATCAAATTTCTCAAGAATACAAGTATTAGGCACCATTTTAAAGATACAATTCTCGTTAATCCAGCCACAGTGTCTGATTTCACAAATTCTTTACAGCGAAAGCTCCACAAACGATTATGTTAGGTCACCACCAACTCACAGAAAAACCCAGTCATTTTCCCAGCCAAAGAGAGGAGTCACAAAAAAGCACAAATAGAGATAAAATGAATCACTAACCTTTGATGATCTTCATCCGACGTGACACTCATAGGACTTCATGTTACACAATACATGTATGTTTTGTTCGGTAAAGGTCATATTTATATCAAAAATCTTATTTTACATTGGCGTGTTACGTTCAGTAGTTCCATAACATGCAGTGATACTGCAGAGAGCTACATGAATTCACAGAAATACTCATAATAAATGTTGATGAAAATACAACTATTATACATGGAACTTTAGATACACTTCTCCTTAATGCAACCGCTGTGTCAGATTTTTAAAAACTTTAAGGAAAAAGCATAATCTGAGAACGGTGCTCAGAGGCCAAACCAGCCAGAGAATTATCCGCCATGTTGGGTAGTCAACATGATTCATAAATAGCATTATAAATATTAACTTACCTTTGATGATCTTCATCAGAATACACTCACAGGAATCGCAGTTCCACAATAAATGCTTGTTTTGTTCGATAATGTCCATCATTTATTTCCATTTATGTCCAATAGCTTCTTTGTTAGGGTGTTTGGTAAACAAATCCAAAAGCGCGATCTGGTCCATTCGGATGAAGCGTTCAAAAAGTTACATTACAGGTTGAAGAAACTTGTCAAACTAAGTATAGAATCAATCTTTAGGATGTTTTTATCATAAAAGTTCAATAATGTTCCAACCAGAGAATTCCATTGTCTGTAGAAAAGCAATGGAACGAGAGCTACCTCTCAAGTGAAAATTACTGAGAACGAGGCTGTAGGCAGACCCCTTAATCAAACAGCTCACATGAGCAGCCTGAAACAACGTTCTAAAGATGGTTGACATCTAGTGGAAGCAAAATAACCCATATCCCACTGTGTATTCGATAGGCGGACCTCAGATTTCCCACTTCTTGTTTTGATATTTTCTCATTTTTTGCCTACAATATGATTTCTGTTATACTCACAAAATCAAATCAAATCAAATTTTATTTGTCACATACACATGGTTAGCAGATGTTAATGCGAGTGTAGCGAAATGCTTGTGCTTCTAGTTCCGACAATGCAGTGATAACCAACAAGTAATCTAACTAACAATTCCAAAACTACTGTCTTAAACACAGTGTAAGGGGATAAGGAATATGTACATAAGGATATATGAATGAGTGATGGTACAGAGCAGCATACAGTAGATGGTATCGAGTACAGTATATACATATGAGATGAGTGTGTAGACAAAGTAAACAAAGTGGCATAGTTAAAGTGGCTAGTGATACATGTATTACATAAGGATGCAGTCGATGATGTAGAGTACAGTATATACATATGCATATGAGATGAATAATGTAGGGTAAGTAACATTATATAAGGTAGCATTGTTTAAAGTGGCTAGTGATATAATTACATCATTTCCCATTATTAAAATGGCTGGAGTTGGGTCAGTGTCAATGACAGTGTGTTGGCAGCAGCCACTCAATGTTAGTGGTGGCTGTTTAACAGTCTGATGGCCTTGAGATAGAAGCTGTTTTTCAGTCTCTCGGTCCCAGCTTTGATGCACCTGTACTGACCTCGCCTTCTGGATGATAGCGGGGTGAACAGGCAGTGGTTCAGACATCATTCAAACAGTTTTAGAAACGTCAGAGTGTTTTCTATCCAATACTAGTAAGTATTTACTCTGGGCACGCTATTCATCCAAAAGTGAAAATGCTGCCCCCTATCCCAAACAAGTTTTAATATATACCGTACCAGTCAAAAGTTTGGACACATCTACTCATTCAAGGGTTATTCTTTATTTGGACATTTTCTACATTGTATAATAATAGTGAAGACATCAAAACTATGAAATAACACATATGGAATCATCTAGTAACCAAAAAAGTGTTAATAAAATCTAAATATATTTTAGATTCTTCAAAATAGCCACCCATATTGGCCATATACCACAAACCCCCGAGATGCCTTATTGTGATTATAAACAGGCAACCAACGTAATTAGAGTAGTAAAAATAACTGTTTTGTCATACCCATGGTATACGGTCTGATATACCACAGCTGTCAGCCAATCAGCATTCAGGGCTCGAACCACCCAGTTTATAAATATGTTTAAATCATGGTTTCAACAGTTTAATTGTTTCTCATAATAACTAATAATTATATATAGTAATACAGATATGAAAAAGCATGTCCTTTTTAAATCATCAAAATTGTTCCTACCAGGTCTCACTCAGCAAAGTCTCCATTCTGTGTATCTTGAGAGTTCCATGTAACACACTTATTTATGTCTGCATGTCCACCAGACAATTGCTTTGTTAGATATTTTTAGGAATAAGATTCATGTTTTACATCTCAGTGGGGACTTACCTTTCAACCCCTGAGTCGCTATCTCTGACACAGTACTCATCGCTGTATATGTTTTAGAAAGTAAGAAAACTATCTGGCGAAATATATATATATTTTGAGTGATAAATTGTTACAGACCTGCTTTATAATGAGATCATTTGGCAGTCTTTGTGTGCTCGGCGGACATTCCTTTATGAGCCAGACGAGGGCAGCACGTTCTCACCGCGTAACGTCTGACGTTCTCAACTCAGCGGCGTACAGCGGAAGTGGCAGACCAGTGTTTTCACAAGTCATTGTTAGCAAACAGAAAATATCTGCGCTCATTACTTTGCTTTTATACTAGACAAAATGCCTTTGGAAAACCTGGAAGAAGAGGGTCTGCCTAAAAACCCTGATCTTAGGATAGCACAGCTGAAATTCTTGCTCACGATGGACGGTCACCGACAAGATGATAAAGTTAAAACTGAGCTCATGGACTCGATCAAAGAGAACAGTGAGTTTTGGCTTCTACCTCGTAAATAAACCAACAAAAATAACGTTAGCTAGCTAGATAACAAGGTAGTTCTGGTCGACAAACTAGCATGGGTAACCAACGTCTCTAGCTTGCGTCACTGTCGGACATATATCAAACTGCTAACCTAGCTGCCGGTCAGTTAGCTATTCAATACAAGGTATTATAACTAGCTAATCTACCCGATAACGGTAATATACTGGTTAAATAAAAATGTCTAACGTTAGCATGTTGCCAAATAAAGTTACAACCGTCAAGTTGTAGCTCGCTAGCCACAATAGCTGATGATGAATTGTCTCTTGTTACAGATATGGCACCTTACTATGAAAGCCTGTGTAAAGACCTGAAGTGGCAACTTGACACAGACCTGCTGAATAAGATGAAGAAGGCCAACGAGGACGAGCTGAAACGCCTGGATGATGTCCTGGAAGATGCAGAGAAGAACCTCGGGGAGAGTGAAATCCGAGATGCAATGATGGCTAGAGCTGAATATCTAATCCGAATCGGGAATAAAGTGAGTTTTGCATTAATCAGCTACTACATTCAGAGCAGAGGCCATGGAGTACGAAACCATGTTATTTGTTAGTACCATTTGACCTCATACAAAACAAGTGTCAGCCCATTGTAGAGCTACACATGTTATACTTATAAAGCAATAATATGCCTCTGTAATCCCCTGGACTCTTCAGTCCAACCTAGCCATGCATGTACATCATTAGCTCAATTAAACAAGCTACTAACTTTAATTCCACAGGAGGACGCTTTGACTGCTTTCAGGAAGACCTTTGATAAGACTGTGGCCCTGGGACATCGACTAGACATTGTGTTCTACCTGCTAAGGATTGGACTGTTCTATATGGACAGTGACCTCATCACACGCAACACTGAGAAAGCTAAAAGGTAGTTTGCCGAAAAGGGGCTACTTCTCTCTGCATCCACTACTTTATGATGACATGCCATTAGGGGTCCTCACTCACTATCTATTCTAAGAATTATATTTGCAGTAACTGTTTAGGCCTGTTTGGGTGTTTTCCATAGCATTTTGCCTGCCATTCCATTGTGTTGACTCTCATGTGTTGTAAGCCATTGTTTTCTATATCCTCGTATTTTGAAAGCATTGTCATTTCAGTGACCTTGTTTGTGTCTTCACAGCCTTATTGAGGAGGGGGGTGACTGGGACAGGAGGAACCGTCTGAAGGTGTACCAGGGCCTGTACTGTGTGGCCATCCGTGACTTTAAACAGGCTGCTGAGCTCTTCCTGGACACAGTGTCTACCTTCACCTCCTATGAGCTCATGGATTACAAGACCTTCGTCACGTACACTGTCTACGTCTGCATGATTGCCCTGAAGAGGCCCGACCTCAGAGAAAAGGTTGGTAGCAGGAGCCACGGTGGTGGTGTTGTCATCCATGTGCCTAACCATGTGCCTAACGTCATTCAAGAGTTGGTTGTTTTAAGACAGTGTACTTGCAGAAAACAATACTTTCCACATGCCAGAACGTGAACATTCAAACTTGTTTTTAATAAGTGAAGACACTTCTTTATATAACTGGTAGATTTCCAGTTCTGGCATAAATATAGCATCTCCTGTGGACTAATGTGTTGTTCTCCCTCTCCCCCAGGTGATAAAGGGAGCAGAGATCCTGGAGGTGCTGCACAGTCTCCCTGCTGTCCGCCAGTACCTCTTCTCCCTCTACGAGTGTCGCTACTCTGTCTTCTTCCAGTCACTGGGTGAGACACCCCTCGTTTAGGCTTACAAAAAGTAAAGCCGAAGCGCGCTGTCTGCAGCCAGTGAGTGGACATGCGTGTTTCACTTCGCCTCATTCCTTAGTTGTAAACTTGTTTGTCTCTGTCCCCTCTGCAGCCACGGTGGAGCAGGATATGAAGAAGGACTGGTTGTTTGCCCCTCACTACCGTTACTACGTGAGGGAGATGCGTATCCATGCTTACAGCCAGCTCCTGGAGTCCTACCGCTCACTCACCCTGGGCTACATGGCTGAGGCCTTTGGAGTCAGTACAGAGTTCATTGACCAGTGAGTCTCACGTCTACCTCTTGTCCCATACCCACAATACCTAACCTCAGCAAAAGAAACGTAACACTCACTGTCAACTGCGTTTATTTTCAGCAAACCTAACATGTGTAAATATTTGTTGAACATAAGATTCAACAACTGAGACATAAACTGAACAAGTTCTATAGACATTATTCAATGTGTTCCTGCAGTGCATCTCCTCCTCATAGACTGCAGCAGAGTTGCCAGTTCTTGCTGTGAGATGTTACCCCACTCTTCCACCAAGGCACCTGCAAGTTCCCGGACATTTCTGGGAGGAATGGCCCTAGCCCTCACCCTCCGATCCAACAGGTCCCAGGCGTGGGATTGAGATCCTGGCTCTTCGCTGGCCATGGCAGAACACTGACATTCCTGTCTTGCAGGAAATCGCGCACAGAACAAGCAGTATGGCTGGTGGCATTGTCATGCAAGGATGAGCCTGCAGGAAGGGTACTACATGAGAGGAAGATGTCTTCCCTGTAACAAGCTCAGTCCGATGACGCTGTGACCCTCCACCTCGATACCGCTCATTCCTTTGATGATAAACTGAATCTGACCATCACCCCTGGTGAGACAAAACCGCGACTCGTCAGTGAAGAGCACTTTTTGTGCACATAGGCGATGTTGTTGCCGGTGATGTCTGGTGAGGACCTGCCTTACAACAGGCCTACAAGCCCAGCCTCTTGCTGACAGTCTGGCACTGGAGGGATTGTGCATTTTGGGTCTAACTCAGGCAGTCGTTGTTGCCATCCTGTACCTGTCCCGCAGGTGTGATGTTCCGATCCTGAGCAGGTGTTGTTACGCGAGGACGATCAGCTGTCCATCCTGTAGCGATGTCTTAGGCGTCTCAGTTTCAGACAGCAATTTATTGCCCTGGCCACATCTGCAGTCCTCATGCCTATGGCACATTCACCCAGGGACCCTGGGCATCTTTCTTTTGGTGTTTTTCAGTCAGTAGAAAGGCCTCTTTTACTGTCCTAAGTTTTCATAATTGTGACCTTAATTGCTTACCGTATGTAAGCTGTTAGTGTCTTAATGACCGTTCCGCAGGTGCATCGAACAAGCATGGGAAACAAGAGTTTAAACCCTTTACAATGAAGGGTTTTTGATTTTTACAAATTCTTTGAAAGACAGGATTCTGAAAAATATTTCTTTTTTTGCTGAGTTTATTAATGACTATCCTGGAGGTTGTCTTAAAATCAGCGACTACGCCATTGGTTGAGGACTTCGAGTCGCATAGGAATGATGCTGCCTATCAGGAGACAATGATTATTGGTCTTAATTTGTTTTCCCTCGCTCTCAGGGAACTCTCCCGATTCATAGCTGCTGGTCGCCTCCATTGCAAAATCGACAAAGTAAACGAGATTGTGGAAACCAACAGGTAAGAATAACATTTTTACATGCATGTAAAACATTGGTTTCTATATTAAAAGTGGCAGAGCTCAGTGTTGTATTTTCTTTCCTTCAGACCTGATAGCAAGAATTGGCAGTACCAGGAGACAATCAAGAAAGGGGACCTACTGCTCAACCGTGTCCAGAAGCTGTCCCGAGTTATTAACATGTAACATGGGGTGCAGCGTTACCTTTGGGAGGGAGATCTGGCGTTTCCCTGTTGTATCAGTATCCACACCCGTAGTTTGTCTGAAGAAGCGACCCTTATTGTGTATATAATAAATTCTTTTTGGTGACTTCTTTTCCTTTGATACATGGATGAAAGTGATTACTGAAATAAAACCACTTCAGTAAAGAAACAAATACCTTTTTTTCTGTATAAATAGCTGTATAAATTATTTATTTACAGAAACATGTTACAAAACAAAGACTATACAATCTTAAATATTAAGTAAATCTAACCTACCATGTTTGTTCATGAATTACATAGCAGCCAATACACAAGTCCAGCTGATCAAATGATTCTGATGTTCTAAAACAAAATACTATACACGCTCTTACATAGGAGTTATCTACTGAAAATATGTTCCTCCCACAAGCTGTGTTCTGTCTCACTTTCACATTCCAAGGCTGTGGTACTTGATAACAGCTTTGCAAAGTTTCCATCATATGGAAACAAGGTCAGCGTTGTGAGTGGGGTTGAGGGTAAACAAAAACACTTTACTGAACCTGTTAAACGATTCATAACCGACCAGGGTGCTTCAATACCCCCTGGTCTGCACCAAGATCTCAGACGTCTCAACTGGAAAACGTTGATTTAAAAAAGTTACCACTATGGGCTCTATTCAATGTGGATCGCTGAAGCGTTACTGGCAATAGAAAGGTCATCTCCGATTGAGCCGACATGCATTGACTGACGACTCAAACGGAATTATGTCATTCGCTACATACTTCAGTATGAGACTACCATCATTGAAGTTATTTGGTGTTGTACAAAAAGTCCTCAGCGACTGGATCATCTCTACCCAATGTCGAATTTCCAAACATTGCATTACCCACGTGTTCTGGCTCTGGACCAGAACGGTTAGAACAGCGTTTCCCATCCTCAGAACACAAAGGGGTGCACGTTTAGTTTTTTGTTTACGTTCTAGAAATCATCAGGAAGGTACTCCGATCCAGATCATTGCGGAGAAAACATCTGTGGGTGTGGCATAGCAGTTACCTGGAGCAAGGAGTTTGGGTAGCCAGGCAAACATGCAGAGTTTACCGCTAATGCTGGAACATTGCTTTTAAATTTCAATCATGATATAACTGAACTTCTGCGATACGGATTGAATAGAGCCCGAAGTACTTCATACCAGCTAGCTGACAAGCTAATCAGGTTTTTACCACATTTAGGGTTCATAGGCATATTTTAAAAGCAAGCTCCTAAAACACTTTGAACATTCAAGTAAGGTGAAACTAAAATGAAAAAAGTTCTGTCCTTAAACAGTCAGTGTGAAACAAATGCAGGCACTTTCTTATTTCAGCATTTCTGAAAGCTGCAAACTAAGAATTTCCTTAAAACGCTGTGCTTCAAATTATGTTTGGCAACAATGATGCAAGCAGTTTCACTGTTTGAAGGGTTCATCTTCCTTGCTTTAATGATTGCTTAAGTCCCTTCAGCTTTGAGGGAAAGTGTTTAAAATTATGAAATGTTACAAGGTCTTCGTCTAAAAAGGTAAATGATTGAATCTATGGAAATCGCTTAGACAACGGGCACAGCTTTCAGCCTGCGGGACATTTCAGAATCACAGGCTATTTGGGTCAAATAAAATGAGAATTTCTTTGTTGATTCAGAGGCAACTTGAAAATAGTAAAAAGCACAGGTGAGACCTTGGAGAGTTAAAAACAAAATATTGTCTGTCACACAAACACATGGCCGTGGCAACACTACCTTTTAAAGCAGGGGTGTCAAACATATTGAGGGGGGTCCAATCCACCCTGTGGGTGATTTGAGTAAAACAAAACAAACTCAATATACTTTAAAACAAAGGATCATTGAGTAGATTCAGCCGTGGGCCGATTTTTTCTTGAGCGGATGGTCAGGGGACCGGAACATAATTACATAAAAATTATTTATATATTGCTAATTGACCGCAAGAAGTCCAAACATATGTTTGACTAAAACATAATACTTTCAAACCATGCTTATATTTGTATAGGATCAGGTGTATAGGATCAGTATGGGAATACTTCGGAGCAGATTTCCAAAATTAAAATCCCTTGGAGCTGATTTCCTGGTGGCTTTACTATCTTTTATGTCCAACAATGAAAATAAAATGTAAAAAGCTTGAGGGGCCAAATAAAACCACCCCCGGGCCGAATTTGGGGAACACTGTTTTAAGGACTAAAACCAAATCGAAACTGTATAGAAATGATAATACACCTACATTCACCTCGTTGAGTGCGGCCCTTGGGGCAATATTGAGTTTGACACCCCTGTTTTAAAGGATCCCAGTACATGATTCATGAGATGCTTCAACCTCTAATTATAGGCCTATTGCATTATAGACTTGGCAGTGAACCACTTCAAATAAGTTATGTTCTTAAACTTGTTCTTTCATTTAATAAATAATAATGATTTCAATTGTACCCCAAAAAATTGTATAAGAAAATGCCTGTGCAAAAATACATATTTCAATATGTACAATTCGTTAATAAAATATGTATTCTGAAATAGGGATACTTCGATATTTGTTCAATTCATACAAGAAAAAGCGAAAGTAAGATAGAAAATAGTCGGCTTCTCAGCTAAGCTCGCTGCCTGACATCAGTGGAGTTTACGAAATTTACAGGAGTTACAAAAAGTAGTAACCTACTCTGAAGCCATCTCCATGAATCTCACCCCCCCCCCCAAAATAAAACACGATCCCAAGGAGCATCAACTCAGAGACAGATGGGGCAATGGAGCATCATCTCATCTCAGAGAGACAGACGGGGAAGTATTGCCAGTTTAAGATTCCGTGCTTTGACGAAGGACAAGTGTGATGGACAACTGTATTGTGACATAACTGAAGGTACCGGAATGGAAATCATAATAGCCAATAGCCAAAGCTGGCGTAGTGGTTACAGACTAGTGTGGGAGAAATGGATGGCTGCCTTTGGCTAGCTTTTGGGGAAAATAAGCCCGTCTTAAAATGTCCTAAAGCAAGTAGTGGGTCTGTGTTTGTTTAGTGCTGTTCACAGTTAGGGCTAGGTCTACTGTAGCTGTTCATTTGTAAGTTAAAAATATTGTAGGAATTAACACTTGTCCTCAAGACAAGTAGTCCCTCTTTCACAACCGTTCAATCAAATTGTCGTATCAGGCATCCTTTTTCCACATATGCATGTACAATTTACTTTCTTCTCCACACAGATGTTTGTAGTTAAATTCAGTGAAAAACTTAAGAAACATAAAAAAGTAACACTTGCATAATTGTTTGGGTCATGTATGGAACTCATATAGAATTGACTGAATCTGCTCCTCATGTGGTTCATCTCTGGCTACTATACATAACCTGACGTTATGTACACGTCACACTGATTAAAACCAACTGACAAAATGTAGTGGAAGCATTAAAAAAACAACAATGTGATTGTGTTCGAAGTGTTGCAACTGACAGTTTTTCCTTATCCTGCCCTCTCCTTCCAAGGCTTCTGAGTTCAGGCGTGGAGGTGTACATTTGAATTTCCAGTAGAATCTAGTCTCTCACACACACACACACACACACACACACACACACACACACACACACACACACACACACACACACACACACACACACACACACACACACACACACACATCGGAAACAAACAGATTGCGGCTTGAGAGCTCTCCAGTCAATCCCAGTGGCTCTGCGTCATGATGGTTGGTGGGCAGTGCCATGGCTGTTGTGCCAGCACTTTTCCCTTCCTCCGTACCTCTGGAATTTCAACAATAGGTCAAAGGGCAGACAGGCTCCTACTCCCTCCTTTTCTCTCCTGTCTTCCCCATAGGAAGATCTACCTCGGTACCCTGACTGACAGGGGGCCAAGTGTGACCCACTCCGGGTGTTAACGCCTGTCACCTCCACACGGTGCTCCTACATGGCTTTGGGAGGAATAGTTACACTATAGACGATAACAGTGACGTCACTGGGCTGTCCAGATCATCTCCACCCTGAGGATCTTGGGAAGCTGAGAGTAACGTATTAGAAGGCCTTGTGCAGTCCAGAGCAGCGCACAGATTGCCTCCTATTCATCCGCCCCTCGGTTCCATACAGAGAACCCAGCCATCGCTGTCAGGGGCGGGCCTTTGGCTGAGAGAGAGACAGAGAGAGAAAGGCAGGGAAGTTAGATAATAAATTACAACATTGGTGATTTTTTTGTTTAATGTTTTGTCTAAAGTCTATATGTGGTCACATGTACATATGTTGAAGATATACAAGTCCTGACTGCACAGTGAATTTCCCAACAGATAAAGAGATTGACTGGTTGATGATAGGCATTAGCAACCAGTGTGTGAGGTGTCCAACCCACCTGATGGATGAGGGAGTTGTTGGTGAGCCCCGTGGCTCCTGGGATTGTGCGTCCATGTTTGCTGTGGATGTTGTTGATGGCTGGAGACTTGGCCACTTTGGGCCTGCCCGGCCCCCCGCCACCGCCCCCTAAACCACCACCTCCTCCACTGTTGATGGAGCTGACAGCGGGGGAGCCCTTGCGTTTCTTCCCCTCTAGGCGGCCGTCGTTGTGGGCATGGCTGAAGCTGCTGTGGTGCTCTGGGGCCTGGTGGACAAAGGGCCCCAGGGAGAGGGTGGAGTCACTGCTGTTCATCACTACACTCATCCTCTTGATGGACTCGGCCGGGCTGCCCGAGGGGGGGCCTCTGACCCCGGGCCCCGACAACCCCGCTGGCCCCGACGGCTCTGCCTTCAGACTGAGGGAGTTGGTCCGGGCGTTGGGGCCACAGTTGAGACCCACACTGTGGACGCCACTGTGAGACGAGGAGGAGGAGACTAGTGAGGCATGGTGGTACGTGCTCCCTGAGCTGCCACTGTGAACTGTGCAGTTCTTCTTGAAGGAGGAAGAGGTGGTGTTGGAGGAGGAAGAGGACTCTGAGGAGTAGGTGGTAGCGTGAGACGATGTAGGGAGGGAGCTGTTCTTCCTCTTCTTCCCCGAGCTGAGGCTGCTGCTGCTGCTTCCTCCACTGCTGCCCCCGCTGGTGGAGTTGGTTATGGCAGCTGTGGAGGAGGACTCCCGGGGTCTGAAGGACTTGCCACTGGATCTGGACTTGAGCGGTCGTCCTGAGGACAGGGAGGGGACCGAGGAGTGGGCTGAAGGCATCTGGGGCGACGAAGACACTTGTCTGGCCTGTGCTGCGCTGTAGGCAGGGTGGTCGGCCGCGCCCTGGGAGGAGGCACGGGCGTTTAAGGTCGTCCCGTACGAGAGCACAGACTTGCTGTCGTAGGACTGAGTGTAGGGGGGTGGAAGGGGCGCAGAGGAGAGGCTGAGGAAGCCCGAAGCAGGGGCGCTACCGTGTGAAGAGGATAAGGAGTTTGTGGTTGTCCTGTGGGCCGGCGCAGAGGAAGAAGAAGAGGAGGAGTTCTCCAAGGCGAAAGGGATTTTTCTATAACACAAACAGACCACTGTGATCATCCCCATCAGTAACATTTACACACAGAGGGGTCAGCACAGCACAGTCCTGGAGAGACACTGGAACCGCTAGCTTATAGTGTCCCATACAGCACATAGATCTCCCTTCACCACCCTGCAACACTTTGGCTCCCTGTCTAGGGCTGTGGCGGTCACGACATTTCACCCGCCGGTGATTGTCAAGCAGATAACTGGTCGGTCTCACGTTAATTGACCGTTAATTAACATAGACATTTAGCATCTCCTGGCTTCCACACATAGCCTGCAAGACAATTTAAAAAGTATAATAAATTAATGTAATATAGCCTGCACCTTCACAATAAATCCATTATTTATTTTAGAACAGGTCTATTTTCATTTTAAAACAGGTCTAAAGAAGCATGATATGAAGAAAATGTCAGAAGAAAATAATAGCCTACTCCGAGTTGTCCTTATGTTAGATCCTGATGTGGCTATGCCAAATGGCTGTAGTACACTAGTTTGTTTAGCAGACAAAATGAGATTATATTTCCATGGTATTATTTTCTGAAGAATAAAACTGAACAAAATATAAATATTTTCTAAAAACCTTTTGGAGGGAGTGCGTACACTATTCTATGTTGAGCGGTTAACAAAGAAATAGGTACTCCTATATGCCTAATTTATAGTTATTAATGTAACTTTAGTTGTGGAAAAACATTGGGCTATATGTTTCGATTTTTAATAAATTGTAAGGCTGTTTTGAAAAAAGTAGCTTGTAAAGGCATTTTTTTTTTGTGCAGGCTGCACACACTCCAATAGTCTCTCAATCACAATTTGACAAGCACTTGATAATGCCTCGAATTTCAGAGCGGCATCCCATTGGTGGCCGTAATACACCCTAAAGAAATCCATGCATTTTGTGTCCCGGAGTGCTGATTTGTGCCCTTCTCCCTGAGTGTGCTGCGCAATCCGAAGCATCTCTCACTCACATGGCTCTCCATCACGTGACCGGGTCTTTCTCAGAGGCTACAAGTGAAGACAGACATATCGGGGATGCAACCGTGCGCACGTCCTTATCCAATTCCGAGGTACATATTGAAGAATTGTCCACATTTACTTTTGTCAGCCAACAACATTTAAAAGCACAAGCCTATGTCAATATTCTATCCCCCATAGTACAAAAGTTGACCTATTCTATTCTTTGCAAAAAATAAATATTCCAAACAGTCTGGGACAGTTGTGGGATGCGATAGAACCCTCATTAACACAACCTCAAGCATCCATTTTTTTTAATGCAATGTGGCTGACGCAACAGATCAGAACATTCAGCATAAAATGTTGAAACTATTAGGCTATTTCTTCACATGATAAACACAGCAATGCGCACATGGCAGTAGGCGATAAGTGCGAATGTTCCATTAGCGGGAAAACACCATTCTCAAAAGTGACCACAAATGTGATTATGCATGTAATGCTTTTATTACGAAGGTGCATTTTTATGGTGAAAATTATCTTCTCCAAACTTGAAACTCATGCGCTGCTTATGTATGTCAATTACACTCTACACCCCTTGTAAAGTGGATTAATGTGCTTACTTTTAAGAAGTTATTTGGCCACTTTAGATGTGATACAAACCTTATCAAAACATATGAGGTGGGCACTATGATTAGAAAAAGTTGCAAAAAAAAAGTCTTTGTATCTTATGCTGGGCATCATTCACAAGTGATAATACAGTGGGGCAAAAACGTATTTAGTCAGCCACCAATTGTGCAAGTTCTCCCACTTAAAAAGATTAGAGAGGCCTGTAATTTTCATCATAGCTACACTTCAACTATGACAGACAAAATGAGAAAAAAATCCAGAAAATCACATTGTAGGATTTTTAATGAATTTATTTGCAAATTATGGTGGAAAATAAGTATTTGGTCAATAACAAAAGTTTCTCAATACTTTGTTATATACCCTTTGTTGGCAATGACAGAGGTCAAACGTTTCTGTAAGTCTTCACAAGGTTTTAACACACTGTTGCTGGTATTTTGGCCCATTCCTCCATGCAGATCAGAGCAGTGATGTTTTGGGACTGTTGCTGGGCAACACAGACTTTCAACTCCCTCCAAAGATTTTCTATGGGGTTGAGATCTGGAGACTTGCTAGGCTACTCCAGGACCTTGAAATGCTTCTTGCGAAGCCACTCCTTCGTTGCCCGGGCGGTGTGTTTGGGATCATTGTCATCCTGAAAGACCCTGCCACGTTTCATCTTCAAAGCCCTTGCTGATGGAAGGAGGTTTTCAATCAAAATCTCACGATACATGGCCCCATTCATTCTTTCCTTTACACGGATCAGTCGTCCTGGTCCCTTTGCAGAAAAACAGCCCCAGAGCATGATGTTTCCACCCCCGTGCTTCACAGTAGGTATGGTGTTCTTTGGATGCAACTCAGCATTCTTTGTCCTCCAAACACGACAAGTTGAGTTTTTACCTAAAAGTTATATTTTGGTTTCATCTGACCATATGACATTCTCCCAATGTTCTTCTGGATCATCCAAATGCTCTCTAGCAAACTTCAGACGGGCCTGGACATGTACTGGCTTAAGCAGGGGGACACGCCTGGCACTGCAGGATTTGAGTCCCTAGCGGCGTAGTGTGTGTTACTGATGGTAGGCTTTGTTACTTTGGTCCCAGCTCTCTGCAGGTCATTCACTAGGTCCCCCCGTGTGGTTCTGGGATTTTTGCTCACCGTTATTGTGATCATTTTGACCCCACGGGGTGAGATCTTGCGAGGAGCCCCAGATCGAGGGAAATTATCAGTGATCTTGTATGTCTTCCATTTCCTAATAATTGCTCCCACAGTTGATTTCTTCAAACCAAGCTGCTTACCTATTGCAGATTCAGTCTTCCCAGCCTGGTGCGGGTCTACAATTTTGTTTCTGGTGTCCTTTGACAGCTCTTTGGTCTTGGCCATAGTGGAGTTTGGAGTGTGACTGTTTGAGGTTGTGGACAGGTGTCTTTTATACTGATAACAAGTTCAAACAGGTGCCATTAATACAGATAACGAGTGGAGGACATAGGAACCTCTTAAAGAAGTTACAGGTCCGTGAGAGCCAGAAATCTTGCTTGTTTGTCGTTGACCAAATACTTATTTTCCACCATAATTTGCAAATAAATAAATAAAAAATCCTACAATGTGATTTTCTGGATTTTTTTTCTAATTTTGTCTGTCATAGTTAAGTGTACATATGATGAACATTACAGGTCTCTCTCATCTTTTTAAGTGGGTGGTGGCTGACTAAATACTTTTTTGCCCCACTCTATACAATTCACAAGAGATAGGCTAATATTGTCACCCATCAGACTATTTTTGATTTAATCTGGTCTTTACATATACTAAATAATGTGTGAAATTTGTTTCGATATAGAATGTACCATTATCATGCACCTGTCTCGAAACAGTGGCAGCGGGAGAAAAATACATGTAATCTCTGTACCTAAATAGCAAATGGAGGATGCATTTCCTGTGGTTCATTTTTCATTTCAGCTAGGTAGGCTATACTCCTTTAGTAAAGAGAAGCAATGTACTTAATATTAGGAAAGTTGAGAAATATAGCATGCCTAGCCTATAAAACGCTGAGGGGATCCTCCTCTTTTTAATAGAGGCCATCACTCTGTTTTCTTACGCAATCACATAGCCTATAGAAATGTCTCGTAACATGAGCTCATGGGCTCTCATGTTTGATTCGATTTTCAAACCCATTTGCATTGATGTCAGAGTGATTAGAGGGACAATAGAGTGCTTGAGTACCAGGCAGTTAGCAAGTTTGGTAGGCTACTAATGACCATCAGCAGCATCAGAGCTTGGAGGAGCCTAATTACCGTGACTAAACAGTCATGTGGAATTTGACTGCCTTTGTGACTCCTGACCGCAAGGGTGGCGGTAATACGGTCACCGCAACAGCCCTATCTCTGCCTCTGCGATTTTGCAATAGGTTTGTAAATTGGGTAGGCATTATGGAAGGAATTCTGGTCTAATGAATGTACACAGACTTACTTCCACATCTGAGTGTTGACGTGCTTGTCCATCATGGCGGTAAGAGCACATCGCATTCGATCCCAGCGCCGGTCAAACGAGTAGCAGCTTCTCCCAAACAGTTGACTTCCAAAGGTACAAAACTGAGCAGCAGGGAGGGAAATAGTTAACACAAATACGCACTAACAAACCAATCACACACACACTGCTGCTTCCCATGCACGGTGCAAGCTGCCACTCAATGGGAGGACTGATTTCACATACATCTGGCTATGTAGTCGTTTCATTGTTGCTGTGTTGTGAGCATATCCCTGTAATATAAAATGTAATTTGTGGTGGACTTACAGCTGCCGGCCGTGGGTGGTAACCTGAATAGTGACAGTCCAGTTTGTCTGTGCCCTCCTCCCGCTCATCGTTCTCCCCCTCGTCACTGGACAGGCGGGAGCCCCCGTCAGGAGCGGACGTAGCGTGGTGGGGGTCTCCCGGGGTACCCCCACCTCCATCAGAGATAATGCTGTTCAGCCTAAGAGCAGAGGAAACAGTGATTTAGGAACACACATCAGGGATGCAGGTACTTGCTGTACCACACTGCAAAAAGTAGTGGTTGGATGGCGAGAACCCAGGAAGAGCACATGAAGTGACTCACCGTGGAAGACCAAGATTGTGAGGTTTGGGCTTGCCAAACGCCAAAGGCTTGGTGGCGTCGGTGGCTCCGTTGCCATGAGCGACCTGGTGGGCGTCGTGGTGGGGGGCGAGCCGTGAGGGGGAGGGATGGGGTTCCCTGAGAGGGGTGGTCTGCAGGGGGTGGGGGTGCTGCAGTTCCCGTTCCCGGGCTTTGCTTTTGTGCTCTGCCAACAGTGTGTCGAAGCGTTTCCTCCGGCCCAGCACTGCCCTCCGCTGGCTTAGGGAATGTGTCTGAGGGAAGGAGAAGGCCAAGAGGTATGTTAGGTCAGGGTGCGCTGCACTCTGAGAATCTGAAGGCGACCTAAATATCTAGGAAATGTGACAGGGAATATTTCCTAACCACACAAAACAGAGAAAGAGAGGGGGCAGAAGAGAGGGCTTGGTACCTTGCATGTTAGCGATCGTGTGCATGGCTTCCGAGCTGTCATATCCAGGACCCCACAGTGGATATCTGGATTAAACTCACGTTCTGATGGAAGAGAGAGAGAAAACAGGAGAGGTAGAAAGGAAGAGAGAGAGAGAGAGAAAACAGGAGAGGTAGAAAGGAAGAGAGAGAGAGAAAACAGGAGAGGTAGAAAGGAAGAGAGAGAGAGAAAACAGGAGAGGTAGAAAGGAAGAGAGAGAGAGAAAACAGGAGAGGTAGAAAGGAAGAGAGAAACATAGTATATTCAGTTAGTGGCATTTCTGCCAATAACAGCTAGTTTTCAGTTTTCCCCTCCCCACTCAGACCACTCCCAGACAGTCCTAACTACATTTTTGCTTGAGAAATTGCTCTTTAATTGAAGACAACCACAGTAAGGTACTTGATTGTTACACAGAAATAATTTAATAGAGATAAAAAAACAGCTGCAATGGACCTTTAAAACAAAACGTCCTCCAGACATAAACCCCTATCACCTCCTCTCACCTGACAGTCTCTTGTAGAGGTGTTGTCTGCTACTGGTGTTGTTGTCCTGCTTCTTTTCCAGGGCAGAGAGGGAGAGGTGGCCCTTGCCGTTGGGGATCTGGCCGGGTGCAAGCAGGGGAGCCTTTGGTATGGAGGGACAGTTAAGGCCTGGCTTCAGGGGTGACGAGGAGCTCACAGTGCTGCTGGAGGAAGAGGACGATAAGTGGGCCGAAGGAACCTGCACCAACTTGGCTGACGAATCCACCTTCAGACGCATCTTCTCCACTTTGACTGCAGGGGTCAGGCTGGAAGAGAGAGATGGACAGAGGAGGAGAAAGCGAGGGAGTTAATTTATCTATAGCAGCATTAAATACTTCAGAAAAATAGTTTAATTTTAACAGAACAGAGTTTGAAATGTGTTCAAATCCCCAGGCAGAAAGCCAACATGTTTTGAGTGGTTGTAAATGGAGTTCGATAAAGGATCTCTTTTTTAAACTAACTCTTTAAGGGGCTTATTTAGAAAGAGGGGAGCACAGGGAGACTTCAGACAGAGCTAGACTTCAGAGGAGCAGGGAGAGGACCTAAGATGAAGAGATAAGATATAACTCAAGAGGATCAAATCAAACGTGAAGCAGGGCTTTAAAGAGGCAGGGGACTGAACTAGGGCTGGCCGACATATCGAATTCAATTAAATTCCAAAATGGCTTTATCGCAAGAATCAAGGTTTTTTGTTCTTATGACCGTTTATGTCCGCTTGTTCTCATGTTGTCCTTTTGGTCTCGTCTGTCTTGAGTGCACCTTCTCACTCATAAACACACCAAGCCCCTCCCCTGCCACTCACAACTGAGTTTCCACTAGTTACTATAGAAACAAAGTCAAAATTGACTATATTGTGAAAAACTATGAAAACAAAAAATGTGCTTTTTGGTCTTAATTTAAAGGTTAGCAGCGTGGTTCAGGTTAAAGGTAGACTCCGTGAAATGACGTTGCCACGAGCAGCACTGTAGACATTGAGATGAGTGAGATCCAAGACTTGGCTCTCAAAGTCACACACAGTATCTGCACATGTGAACGGGTTCACTCTATGCTGTTTACTCTCCGCATCTACGTCATATCGCTGAGTTTACCTTTAAAGGTTAAGGTCAGGATTAAATAAACATTTTAAAAGGTCGACTTTGGGCACGAAAACTGTCCAACTCTGCCCCTTTCATTAGATTATTGCTGACTGTTTGAAATGCAGTGACCTTTAATTGTGCAACAAAGCTTATTTCGAGAAAACACTACTGTATCGTGAATTGCCCACACGTTTGAAAAAAATCTAGTGATTTTTTGGGGGGCCATATCGCCCAGCCCTAGGCTGAAGTTCAACATGACAATACGTTTTACTGAAGTTCAGCATGGTTCACCAGCATGGCTAGGCTAGACATTACTTACACCTTGTCGTTGAGCACCCTGAAGGGAGGGAAGTGAGGTCTCTGCTGGATGCCTGGTAGCTTCTCTTTGGCTGGTTTGAGGATTTTGGAGATGGACGAGGTGCTGGTCCCACTGGAAGAGCGGCCCATGGCCCCCCCACTGACACCCCCACCAACCGGCCCACTGCTCCTGCTCCGAGACAGAGCGGTCAGGGAGAAGGCTGAGGAGGGGGCTAAGGTGGAGGTGGGCTTACTGGACGAGCTGTGTCTTCTCTCTAGATAGGGGTCAGGGGAAAAGCAGGGTAGGGTAACCTAATGTACAGTCCACACAGACACATTACCTACAGTGCCTTCAGAAAGTAGTCACACCCCTTGACTTTTTCCACATTGTTGTTACAGCCTGAATTTAAAATGGATTAAATTGAGATTTAGATTTTTCACTGGCCTACACACACACACCCATAATACCCCATAATGTCAACGTAAAATTATGAGTTTAGAAATGTTTACAAAGCTGAAATGTCTCAAGTCAGTAAGTATTCAACCCCTTTGTTATGGCAAGCCTAAATAAGTTCAGGAGTAACAAGTCACATAAGTTGCATAGTGTAACTCTGTACCCCACACAAACAATTATCTGTAAGGCCTAGAGGTTGGCCGATTTCAAGTTTTCATAAGTTTTAATTTTTACACCTTTATTTAATCTTTATTTAACTAGGCAAGTCAGTTAAGAACAAAATCTTATTTTCAATGACGACCTAGGAACAGTGGGTTAACTGCCTTGTTCAGGGGTAGAACGACAGATTTTTACCTTGTCAGCTCAGGGATTCAATCTTGCAACCTTACAGTTAACTAGTCCAACGCTCGAACCACCTGCCTCTCATTGCACTCCACGAGGAGACTGCCTGTTACGCGAATGCAGTAGAAGCCAAGGTAAGTTGCTAGCTAGCATTAAACTTATCTTATAAAAAACAATCAATCATAATCACTAGTTATAACCTCACATGGTTGATGATATTACTAGTTTATCTAGCGTGTCCTGCGTTGCATATAATCGATGCGGTGCGTATCGTTGCTCCAACATGTACCTAACCAGAAACATCAATGCGTTTCGTAAAATCAATACACAGAAGTATATATTTTTAAACCTGCATATTTAGCTAAAAGAAATCCAGGTTAGCAGGCAATATTAACCAGGTGAAATTGTGTCACTTCTCTTGTGTGTTGGTTCCATTGTCTCGTCAGAGTCAGTGGATGGAGTGTCACACAGTTTGGGACACCTGAAGAACTTTGCCATTTTATGTTACGTAATTAAATGACATAATGTAAATTGAAGGTTGTGCAATGTAACAGGAATATTTAGACTTATGGATGCCACCCGTTAGATAAAATACGGAACGGTTCCGTATTTCACTGAAAGAATAAACGTTTTGTTTTCGAGATGATAGTATCCAGATTCGACCATATTAATGACCAAAAGTTCATATTTCTGCGTGTTATTATGTTATAACTAAGTCTATGATTTGATAGAGCAGTCTGACTGAGCGGTGGTAGGCATCAGCAGGCTCGTAAGCATTCGTGCGTTTGCCAGCAGCTCTTTATGACTTCAAGCCTATCAACTCCCGAGATTAGGCTGGTATAACCGATGTGAAATGGCTAGCTAATTGGCGGGGTGCGCGCTAAGAGTTTCAAACGTCACTCGCTCTGAGACTTGGAGTAGTTGTTCCCCTTGCAGTGGATTTTGTGGAGCGATGGGTAACGATGCTTCGAGGGTGGCTGTTGTCAATGTGTTCCTGGTTCAAGCCCAGGAAGGGGCGAGGAGGGGGACGGAAGCTATACGGTTACACTGGCAATACTATAGTGCCTATAAGAACATCTAATAGTCAAAGGTTAATGAAATACAAATGGTATAGAGAGAAATAGTCCTATAAATACTATATTAACTACAACCTAAAACCTCTTACCTTGGAATATTGAAGTCTCATGTTAAAAGGAACCACCAGCTTTCATATGTTCTCATGTTCTGAGCAAGGAACATTAGCTTTCTTACATGGCACATATTGTACTACTGTTGCCAGACAGGAAGGAAACCGCTTCGGGATTTATCTATGGCATGACTTGAAAATGGCTGTCTAGCAATGGTCAACAACCAACTTAACAGAGCTTGAAGAATTTTAAAATAATACAAATATTGTTCAATCTAGGTGTGCAAAGCTCAGAGACTTACCCAGAAACACTCACAGCTGTAATTCTTTGCCAAAACATGATTCCAACATGTATTGACTCAGGGGTGTGAATACTTAAGAGATATTTCTGTATTTCATTTTCAATAAATTTGCAAACATTTCTAAAAACATGCTTTCACTTTGTCATTATGGGGTATTGTGTGTAGATGGGTGTGACAAACACATATTTGATCAATTTTGAAGTCAAAGGGTATGAATACTTTCGGAAGGCACTGTACAAGCAATCTGAGACGTCGACACAACTCAAATTGGTAGTAGTGTTCTTTTTTCCAGAAACAACGTGCCTTTTGACAGTAATAGTTTTGCGATAAATGTGCAGGGAATCATGGGTAACATTTCCTAAACAAAGTCAAAAGCAGGCAGCTTCAAAAGCAAAGACTAGAAAGCCTTGCTGATCCAGGCCAATTCATCCTGAACTAGAAACACGGGCCAAGGGCTTGATTTCCTGTCAGCCAGAAGGGAACAGTTGAGATTACAATAACTGCTAAAAGACAATACTGACACCAGAAAATAATTAAACTAAGACAAAAAAAACAGCAGCTGCTGAACAGGACAAAGGGCTCTGTGCAATCCAAACCGTATTGCAGTATTTTAATGTTACGCAGCTCACACACACACACACACACACACACACACACACACACACACACACACACACACGAAGAGAACATGAAAGTGAAACAGAAGGAGAGAAAACGAAAGTTCTACAGTAAGAGAGGAAGAAAGAACGCATGTGAGAGAGACAGCTCTTTAGATAAGAGCAGAGCACTGCAATGAAAGTGAGCTGAAGACTAACTGAAAACTCGCATCTGGTGTTGAATTTTGGCCAGTCCTGAGAGGGTTAATCTGCCTATTTTACAGCCAGATAACTACAGAAACACTGACGACGCTACCTCCTCCCAACCACCACAACAAAACCAGTTTCATCTTCTAGTCATGAAGAAAAGTGTGTGTGTGTGTGTGTGTGAGTGTGTGTGTGAGAGTGTGAGAGAGAAATATACATACAATCAGTGAATAAGAGGAAACTGTGAGAGAGTAGAGAAATAAGAGAATGGAGAGAAAGCACAAGAGAGAGAGAGATAGATAGACAGACATATATACGAAACTCTAACTAACCTTATGCTAACTCCATGCAGGTCTGGGCTGCATGCCAAGGCTGTCTCAGTGGGTTAGTAGCAACAGAGCGTGGCAGAATGCACAGCTGCCAATCCCAGGCCCACACCCACAATTTTACACTACAGCAGCTAAAAGAGCAACAACCCCAGGGCTTTCCTTCCCTCTTCACACACACACACTAAACCAGCGCAGCCTATCTGCTGTGACAAAGCAACTCCCGGAGTCGAGCTGTTTCAACCCTCTTCTACCCTCCCGCCCATGACACACTGCCTTCCTGGTAACAGGCTAGCACCCGGCCTCTCCTTTCACTGCTGCTCAATCTAGCTCAGAATTTGCTGAATAACCCACACGCAAGCGCGAGCAGGCTTCCCCAGCGTGACGTTCCCACAATGCCTGCCAAAAGCTGAGAGAGCCAGCCAGCCACAGAGGTCCTGGCAGACCAGTAGAACAGGAAAACAGTGAAGAGGTGCAGCGTTATGGTCTATTCTCACACTATCTTCTCTCTAGAGGGCCGTGGAATCCCTGGCTACTGAGGAGACAGGCTGGCTGGCCGGGAAACATTTTGGATAGTGGGCACCGATGCACAGCATAGGCCTACACACTGTACACTCAGGGTAGACTACACATAAAACAAGGCCCAATCAAAAGGAATAGGCCTTAAAATATCCTCTTATGACCTGACAACACTATCGTAGAAGTCACTTAATGAAAATCAGATCTGCTTTAGAGCAACCAGTTGGTGGATTGCATCCTCATAGGGTGTGGATGGTGTTTTTGCATAGTCCTGTCAACAGTGCAGGCCTGTTCTCCTCATGCAGCGCCACTGTCAAAACGCCACATCCACTAGGGGACCGCAACAGGCGGCCTAACGGCCAAAACCGTCCCGCGAGGGAGTTTTTTTGGCACCCGTTTTTTTTGTTAAAAACACCCTATTAAGACACTATGTTTGTGTTTTTCTTTATTTTGCCAGTTTTGCCATGCATGTGATCGTGTGCCAATGTAATCAAGGTACAAAATTATAGTTATTTTCAAATACAATCTCTTTTTGGGCTTACTTGTGGTCGATTAAAAAAAATGAGACAAATTAGTAATAATTATGTTCCGGCCCACTGACCATCACCTCTGACAAAAATCGACCTGCGGCTGAATCTAGTTGCCTACCCCTGCCATACAACATATGGATGGGCGTCAAGCAAATAGAGGAGAATGAGGTGAAACAGTCTAGATGTTGTTAAGCTCAGTGGACCTGTCCTCAGAGAGAAGAATCACAGCATATAGAATCACAGTGCACTGACCTTTAGCAGACTCTCTCAGCCTTTCCTACCAGCAGCAGCACAACAAAGCAACACAGTGGCTTCATGGAATGAAAGCCATTTAAACCACACAGACTACAAACAGGCCAGAAAATGAAGGTTCATCTTTGGTGCCTTGCAGAGATGAGCTCATTATTCTATAGAAGACAAGTCCACTAATGTTTCACTGGTCAGACAAGTCCAGTAGACTTCAGAGAGGCACTACCGAGTCCTGCGTTCACACGCGGTACACTGGAAGACTAATGAATGAACAGGCCTCCTATGAAACTTCATAACGGCTGGTCTAGCTCCACAAGTCAATGAGACGATCACTTTGCAGATGAGACAGTCTGACAGACACCCCCTTGGGTTGTGCCGTGGCGGAGATCTTTGTGGGTTATATTCGGGCTTGTCTCTGGATGGTAAGTTGGTGGTTGAAGATATCCCTCTAGTAGTGTGGGCGCTGTGCTTTGGCAAAGTGGGTGGGGTTATATCCTGCCTATTTGGCCCTGTCTGGGGGTTTCTTCGGATGGGGCCACATTGTCTCCTGACCCCTTCTGTCTCAGCCTCCAGTATTTATGCTGCAGTAGTTTATGTGTCGGGGGGCTAGGGTCAGTCTGTTATATCTGGACTATTTCTCCTGTCTTATCCAGTGTCCTGTGTGAATTTAAGTATGCTCTCTCTAATTCTCTCTTTCGGAGGACCTGAGCCCTAAGACCATACCTCAGGACTACCTGGCCTGTTGACTCCTTGCTGTCCCCAGTTCCACCTGGCCGTGCTACTGCTCCAGTTTTAAACTGTTCTGCCTGCGGCTATGGAACCCTGACCTGTTCACCGGACGTGCTACCTGTCCCAGACAGAACTCATCCTAAAATGTTGGGATTGCTAACCATCCACCATTCAAACATAGTTCATCTTTTCTTTTTGTATCGCATAACTCTCCATGAAATAGGCAATGGTTGGTTAGCGGCATCATTTCAATGACTGGCTCAGCTAGCAAGCTATGTTGGTCAAATTTATGCTAGCTTTCAACCCACTGCCAAACTTCAGAAATACTGCTCGGTGAGGCACAAATATCTTTAGTTATATATAAAAAAAGATGTAAAACATTGACATATTTATGGTTTTAGCTTAGGTTAATTCAGACTGTTTTTCAGCAGCACGATGTCACCTAGGTGATATTTTATCACGTTAGATAGCACATTGTAGCCAAACTACTTTCGATCTATCCCTTTACGAGATACGAGACAGCGCGACTATTCCACCTGCACTGATCTATCTGACTGAAGACAATGATACAAGCCAGATTCATCCTATCTGATTGAATGTTATTGCACAACACCTAAGGTGGAAGTTGTGTTCGTGGACTACTACGGTATAGTAGTCAGGTGCGACCACACCAGCACTAGGCTAACCTCAATTTGTGGAAAGTATGAACTTCTGTAATTGTTACTCTATTCACATGTGCCATTAGTCCATGATTGATCTGTCTCGACTCTTGACACAGGACCAATGAGTGTTCCCAATGACACTTGAGTGCTATTGTGTCTCCCTCTTGTGGCCAATCCTGATACCTGTATAACCAGCAACCACCAGTGATGAAATATTATAGGCCTAGCTTTTCATTCAATCTTTCCACTGAGAAAGAAACAAACACCCCATAGTAAAAGGAGAGTAGAGATTCCTTTGAAGCCCTGTGGCCTTGGCTCGACAATTTTAAATGGTATAGATCCCAATGTCCACACCACCATAAAGTGCAGTGTGGTAATGTATGCATATTGGGACACGGATGGACTTTAAGTAACCAGCCCAGAGTAGAAATGGAAGGATGTGCCATTGAGGCTTTGGCTTTGACAACCACAGGAAGATAATACAGACTCACCAGGTTTACACTACAAAATGAATATTCCAATTTAGTTTAAAAAGGAAACTGCTTGCATGCCATTTTATAAACTCATTTGTTTATAAGGATGGAAAGATCCATACTAAAGCCTCAAAGCCGTAAACATTAGAACACCCTCCCTCTGTCAGTGTTGTGAGGAGTCGGAACACTGACCTGTCCAATACACACCATGTGTTAGAAAACATGATAGTTTTATCAAATATTCAAGAATTACCCATAACATAAGGTTATCTGACAGTTTAGACTAAGCTATTTCATTGACAAAATCCTTAATTGAAATGGCTCAAGGAACAACAGATAGTTCCTTGCTCTTCTTTACTAGAGGTATCAACGATCACAGTAAGTGGAGGAAGGCCGAAAAACGGTACGCACTGAAATCATTTTAAAAGAGGTCTCCAATCTTTGACCTAAAGAACAGCTGGAACAAGTAAATTATACATGCCAATTGATGCTTAAAAGCCCATCGTGGAGAGGAACTAACCAGAGAGAGAGAGAGCGAGCGAGATGACATTTTACACCACCTCACTGGCACTCACTGGTGTCTGTGGAGAGAGCAGTTCTCTTAACTGCACTGAAGCACAGGGGTGTGTGTGTGTGTGTGTCTGTGTGCGTTCCGCAAGTGCGTGCATAGAAGGTTCAGCAGGCTAGTTTTAACGAGAAAGGCAGCAAAACGATCCCTTGATTCTGAAATCCATAATAAATTAAATTCTTTCCAGCATTCCGGCCAAAGAGCCAGTTAAAGAACACACACCGTGGAGAAGGAAACTAGTAGGTTTTAGACATCTTCAGACGTCTTAGGGACAGTTTAACATGCTAAAACAATCCATTAGGCTGCACTCACACAGAGGAACAGACTCGGAGGAGCACATCAAATATTAACCGGAGAATTGTAAACAAGTCTCAGGCGGTGGAAATAAAAGGCCAGAGTGTTCCTTTCTCATGTTAGAGGTGGAGAATGGGAGGTGTGCTTTTAATCCTCCTGACGTTGATACTGTTTGAACATGCGCACACACAGAGTAGTTGTGCCATTCTGACAGAGATTAGTGCCAAGCAGATTTCCCCAAAGCACAAGTCTAGAATGTTCTCTTTAGTGATGGGGGAAAGAAATCAATACAGTTACATATTGGGGTATTTCTGACGATTTATCGTATTGTTTTGACAATATAGCAATATTTTCTGTGCGCTAGTTGGCTGTACCTGCACCAAAACGATTTTTCCTTCATATCTTATACTTATATACTATAATCTTTTTAAATAGGTAGCCAATTGGACTGACGACAACATGTCGTTTTCTCACGACTGTCTTGTCCCTCTGCAGCAGACATGTATTTCACAATAAATCACTATACATAAAGAAAATGTGAGAATCTCAATGCATATCTTAATCGGCACCTAATTATTGTGATAATATCGTATTGTGAGGTCCCTGGCAATTCCCAACTCTAGCTCTCTCCCTGCCCAAACCTTTCCCGCCAGGAGAGCTATATAACAAAAAATATATAAAAACACAATACTGGATCAAACCTTGGGGACAATGTTTGCATGAGTGATGGTGGTCTGTGTGTGTGTGTGTGTGTGTGTGTGTGTGTGTGTGTGTGTGTGTGAGAGAGAAAGAGAGCGACTTACCGTAGTGTGCTTGGAAGGCCTGGGGCTTCACCACCTGACTGCAGTGGCTGCACATCACCAGGTAGAAGTCATCCTGTGCTGGACACTGGCCAAATATGGGCATGTCTGTGGTTCCATGGGGGAGGGAAAAACACAGAAAAACACAGAACAGGATGAAGGTAACCAGCCTCAACTGTAGGAGGTAGACACAGGCAGTTGCTGAATGAAACATTTCAAATGATGCTGTGTTATGGAGGGAGATCGAGTATTGAACGCTAGGCTCTAAGATGGTTAAGGTTGATTAAAAAAAAAAGGCGAGTGTGGTAACAATCATTCCAGAGAAAAAACGATTGTACAGGTGCAGAGATTACACACGCAGAGAGTACTCCTCGGTACTAGCCCCATTTCACAGTAGAGGAAACTACCCAGCGATAAGGAGAGGACCGAGCCATCACTCCAAAGGTTACCTACTGCAGAAACAGACAGACTCGCTACAGAACAAAGAGGTGAAGCAGGCAGGAGAAATACAGCCAGTGGCAGAGTCTGATTGATCTGTCTTCAAATAAACAAAAGAGAAGGGAGAGCGGCTGGGGGAGAGCGGCTGGGGGAGAGCGGCTACCACTTGGGCTTTAATGTACCGTACCTGCAAATACTAAAATTCATCCAGGCAAACAAAAGGACACCATCATTCACAGAAATGCATGTTACCTTATGTGACAAGAAAACGACATTCAACAGTTAACCGGTTAACAATTACAAAATGTTTATCCTTTATCCAATGCCGGCTAAACAGATCCGATTGGCTGTTTGGTGGATTCAACACCCCCACTCACAAATGACTCCCTCCTTTTTTGGCGATGGAAAACAGTGGGGCACATTGGGAGACGAGACCTTGACAAGGAGAATCGCAAAGAGCTAATGAAGGGGCTAATTAAGAAATCACCCAGAGAGCCCGTCTGACGAGGCCCTCCAACACACACACACACGGATAAGGACACTTGAAACGTCACCGACGTCTCCAAGGCGATGGCTATTCAAGTCCACACAAAAGCCTACCTGTGCTCTTAGGGAAGTCATTTGCTGCTGTGGAACGGGAATTAACAAGCCGACCCATACTTAACACAGGGTTAATGTCTGGGCCCACTTCACTAAGTGTCAGCTCCTACCACTGAGGTGGAAGTATCGACTACTGGCTCAGATGAAAACCTTTGCTTAATTGACATATAAAAAAAATAGTTCATAGGTCTACCAAACAGAGCTACGGTCTACTACTGAATGATTGTAATGCAACCGTACCTTCTTAGGAACAAACCCTTCACATCTAAATGAGTGGAAAACAACGGAGTGTAGGCCTAATTGTTAAGGGGAAATTGTTTTCATAGGAGTTGCATTAAATTCCTATGCAAAAGCTCACACTGGCCATCATGGGTGTCCACTGGTCTCTTAAATGAGCTGAATCCCCAGTCCACTCTGCATTCAGGACATGGCAGTGGCACGCCTGACTTTAAAAGTGGTGAAGCTCCCCTGTGCCTTTTCATTCTCCGGTACGGAGATGAGAGAGGGAGAGCGGGTGAAGGTATGTGTGTGAGAGAGGGAGAGCGGGTGAAGGTGTGTGTGTGAGAGAGGGAGAGCGGGTGAAGGTGTGTGTGTGAGAGAGGGAGAGCGGGTGAAGGTGTGAGATCAGTTGGAGAGCATGGCGCTTGGCCAGTAGTGGGCGAGGCACATGCAACATGACTGTAAGTCGCTTTGGGCTGCTAAACTGAGGCACACACATGACTGACACATGGGCAGCAACCTCTGACCTGCTGCCACTACATTAATCAGCATACCCCTCTCAGTCTGCTATCAGGCAAATTGGTGAAGGCAAGCCAGAGATATGAGAGAGTGTGAACTCAGAAGCAGATCAGAGGAGAGAATCCTTCAGTCACGTTCCAATGTGTGAGTGTGTCATGTCTGGACTCTATAGTGTGTGTGTGTGTGTGTGTGTGTGTGTGTGTGTGTGTGTAAGAATGGCTTTTCCATCAGGGAGATATGTGGGTCATGGTAGAACTGTAGTCATCCACAGGGTAAGCCATAATATCCCCATTCCACAAGGCTTGGTCTGACAATGTGCTAGGAGACAAAGAGAAGAGGACACTCCAGAACATGTAGGAGATTGTGGACCCAATGGAAAACAGAGAGGACCTCGGGGGTTGGAAATTAAGGTGTGTGTGGAGCCAGTCGGCCTGCAGTCCAACTAAGGTCACACCCTAGAATCAGCTGTCCTGTGCTCATCTCCTTTCTTTTAAGACCACTGAACTGTAATCAATAGGCGAGGCTGTGATCAGGGAGGCCATCATGGTGGAAAACCTATCCAGTGCGTGCACCTATCCATGGTCATGAGGTAGAGAGACTGAGGAAAGGAAGACATTAGTGGCAGTAGCCTAGAGGTTAGAGAGGACCAGCAGCCGCAATGTTGGGCAACAGAAAAATGGAACTGAACTGGCAATTGGAAGCCTGCTGGTCTCTGATCCCATGTATCATCTCCTGCCGTTGTTCCCTTGAGCAAGACACTTGGCCCCCCACAACTGATCTACATCCAGGGACGCTGCACAGCTGCTGACCCTGTGCTTCTCAACGTGTGTGTGTGTGTGTGTACCTCGGGTTGTTGGGAAAGGCAGAAGATACATTTCTGTTGTAACCAATGGACATAAAGTTGTATTCTATTCTAATAAAGTCGTATTCTAGTCTATTGGATGTTTGTAGGACACGATCAGCACTCCACTGTTTTCCTAAAGACTGCAGCTTATTGCACTAATATCATCCCATTGAATCCTGCAGGTCACACAAACAATTAGGGACAAACAAAGTGCAGAACATCTCACTCTGCTAACATTAGCAAATATTTCCATTCATTTTCAAAGAAGAGTGATATTTCACTTCATCTGTTCAGGTCATTTCTAACAGTTCCGGAAACCTCTGCCTAACGAACAGTGGACTGAGGCTTTCAGGCATGTAGATGGTGTCGTGTAACAGTACCAACACCTTAGTGAGACATTACTGCCACATTTCACCTCTGCACAATCAGCGGGAGGAAACATACTAGAGGTCGACCGATTAATCGGAATGGCCAATTAATTAGGGCCGATTTCAGGTTTTCATAACAATCAGAAATTGGTGTCCAAAAATACTGATTTCCGATTGTTATGAAAACTTGAAAATCGGCCCTAATTTAAAAAAATAAAATGTAACACCATAATTTAACTAGGCAAGTCAGTTAAAAGCTCTTGGGGCTAGGGGGCAGAATTTTCACTTTTGGATAAATAGCGTGCCCAATTTCAACTTCCTGCTACTCATGCCAAGAATAGAAGATACGCATATTATTCATATATCGGGATAGAAAACACTCTGAAGTTTCTAAAACTGTTTGAATCATGTCTGTGAGTATAACAGAACTTATGTAGCAGGCAAAACCCAGAGTACTAACTGATTTGTTTTCCCCCGCCTCTCTCTGTTCCCTGACTTGTTATTGCCACGGGATATTTCTTAGGGACCTGTTTTCAGTTCCTACCGCTTCCACTGGATGTCACCAGTCTTTGGAATTTGGTTGAGGTTATTCCTTTGTGCAATGAAGAAGTAGGCCAACTAGGAACTGGGGACACTTTTGTGAGTTGCACAAGACGTGAAAAGTGGCGCTGGTTTGTTTTCTTTCCTGTATTGAACACAGATTGCCCCGTCTACAATTTGATCAATTATTAACGTTTAAAAATACCTAAAGTTGTATTACAAAATTAGTTTGAAATATTTTGTAGTGACGTTGCGTTTTTTGTAAGCTGTTTTTTTCTGGATCAAACGCACTTTATAAAATGGACATTTTGGATATATATGGATCGAATTAATCGAACAAAAGGACACATTGTGATGTTTATGGGACATATTGGAGTGCCAACAAAAGAAGCTCGTCAAAGGTAATGCATGTTTTATATTTTATTTCAGCTTTTTGTGTACGCCTGTAGGTTTGAAATATGCCAACTCCTTTGTTTACTGCTGGTGCAGATGGTGCATGTTGGCTGGATTCACAACGAGTGCTGGATTCACAACGAGTGCTTTAATTGAGTATCTTACATGTGTGATTTTATGAAAGTTTGAATTTTATAGTATTTTATTTGAATCTGGCGCTCTGCATTTTCCCTGGCAATTGGCCAGTTGAGACATTTGCGTCCCGCCTATCCCCAACTAGTTTAAGAACACATTCTTATTTTCAATCACTGCCTAGGAACGGTGGGTTTACCGCCTTGTTCAGGGGCAGAACGACAGATTTTTACCTTGTCAGCTCAGGGATTCAATCTTGCAACCTTACAGTTAACTAGTCCAACGCTCAAACCACCTGCCTCTCATTGCCTGTTACGCGAATGCAGTAAGAAGCCAAGGTAAGTTTCTAGCTAGCATTAAACCTATCTTATAAAAAACAATCAGTCATAATCGCTAGTTATAACTACACATGGTTGATGATATTACTAGTTTATCTAGCGTGTCCTGCATTACAAATAATCGATGCAGTGCGCATTCGCGAAAAAGGACTGTCGTTGCTCCAACGTGTACCTAACCATAAACATCAACACCTTTCTTAAAATCAATACACAAGTATATATTTTTAAACCTGCATATTTAGTTAATATTGCCTGCTAACATGAATTTATTTTAACTAGGTCAATTGTGTCACTTCTCTTGCAACAGAGTCAGGGTATATGCAGCAGTTTGGGCCGCCTGGCTCGTTGCAAACTGTGTGAAGACTATTTCTTCCCAACAAAGACAGCCAACTTCGCCAAATGGGATGATTTAACAAAAGCGCATTTGCGAAAAAAGGACAATCGTTGCACAACTGTACCTAACCATAAGCACCAATGACTTTCTTGAAAATCAATACACAGAAGTATATATTTTTAAACCTGCATATTTAGCTTAAAGAAATCCAGGTTAGCAGGCAATATTAACCAGGTGAAATTGTGTTACTTCTCGTGTTCATTGCACGCAGAGTCAGGGTATATGCAACAGTTTGGGCCGCCTGGCTCGTTGCGAACTAATTTGCCAGGATTTTATGTAATTATGACAACATTTAAGGTTGTACAATGTAACAGCAATATTTAGACATAGTGATGCCACCTGTTAGATAAAATACAGAACAGTTCCGTATTTCACTGAAATAATAAACGTTTTGTTTTCGAAATGATAGTTTCCGGATTCAACCATATTAATGACCACAAGGCTCGTATTTCTGTGTGTTTTTATATTATAATTAAGTATATGATTTGATAGTTGATAGAGCAGTCTGCGCGGTGGTAGGCAGCAGCAGGCTGGTAAGCATTCATTCAAACAGCACTTCAGTGCGTTTTCCCAGCAGCTCTTCGCGGTGCTTCAAGCCTTGAGCTGTTTATAACTTCAAGCCTATAAACTCCCGAGATTAGGCTGGTGTAACCGATGTGAAATGGCTAGCTAATTGGCGGGGTGCGCGCTAATAGAGTTTCAAACGTCACTCGCTCTGAGACTTGGAGTAGTTGTTCCCCTTGCTCTGCAAGGGCCGTGGATTTTGTGGAGCGATGGGTAACGATGCTTCAAGGGTGGCTGTTATTGATGTGTTCCTGGTTCGAGCCCATGTAGGGGCGAGTAAAGGGACGGAAGCTATACTGTTACACTGGCAATACTAAAGTGCCTATAAGAACATCCAATAGTCAAAGGTATATGAAATACAAATGGTATAGAGAGAAATAGTCCTATAAATACTATATTAACTGCAACCTAAAACCTCTTACCTTGGAATATTGAAGTCTCATGTTAAAAGGAACCACCAGCTTTCATATGTTCTCATGTTCTGAGCAAGGAACCTAAACGTTAGCTTATTTTACATGGCACATATTGCACTTTTACTTTCTTCTCCAACACTTTGTTTTTGCATTATTTAAACCAAATTGAACATGTTTCATTATTTATTTGAGGCTAAATTGATTTTTATTTATGTATTATATTAAGTTAAAATAAGTGTTAATTCAGTATTGTTGTAATTGTCATTATTACCAATAAATACACCTTTGTATTTTTAAAATATTATTATTATTTCCTTTGCAGAAAAGCATCCCCAAAGAATGATGTTTCCACCTCCATGCTTCATGGTTGGGATGGTGTTCTTGGGGTTGTACTCATCCTTCTTCTTCCTCCAAACACAGCGAGTGGAGTTTAGACCAAAAAGCTCTATTTTTGTCTCACCAGACCACATGACCTTCTCCCATTCCTCCTCTGGATCATCCAGATGGTCATTGGCAAACTTCAGACGGGCCTGGACATGCGCTGGCTTGAGCAGGGGGACCTTGCGTGCGCTGCAGGATTTTAATCCATGTCGGCGTAGTGTGTTACTAATGGTTTCTTTGAGACTGTGGTCCCAGCTCTCTTAAGGTCACTCACCAGGTCCTGCCGTGTAGTTCGGGGCGGATCCCTCACCTTCCTCATGATCATTGATGCCCCACGAGGTGAGATCTTCATTGAGCCCCAGACCGAGGGTGATTGACCGTCATCTTGAACTTCTTCCATTTTCTAATAATTGCACCAACAGTTGTTGCCTTCTCACCAAGCTGCTTGCCTATTGTCCTGTAGCCCATCCCAGCCTTGTGCAGGTCTACAATTTTATCCCTGACGTCCTTACACAGCTCTCTGGTTTTGGCCATTGCGGAGATGTTGGAGTCTGTTTGATTGAGTGTGTGGACAGGTGTCTTTTAAAACAGGTAACGAGTTCAAACAGGTGCAGTTAATACAGGTAATGAACAGGGGGGGGGGGGTAGTTAATGAAAGATTAACAGGTCTGTGAGAGCCGGAATTCTTACAGGTTGGTAG
The DNA here is from genome assembly GCF_023373465.1 of Oncorhynchus keta. Taxonomy (NCBI): domain Eukaryota; kingdom Metazoa; phylum Chordata; class Actinopteri; order Salmoniformes; family Salmonidae; genus Oncorhynchus; species Oncorhynchus keta. Next base: position 14,652,105 of record NC_068441.1, read on the forward strand.
GTGATCAAATACTTACGTCATGCACTAAAATGCAAATTAATTACTTAAAAATCATACAATGTGATGTTCTGTTTTTTTCCCCGTCTCTCACAGTTGAAGTGTACCTATGACAAAAATTACAGACCTCCACATGCTTTGTAAGTGGGAAAACCTGCAAAATCGGGAGTGTATCAAATACTTGTTCTCCCCACTGTATATGGTTTGACAAAACTATCAAAACAATACCAATTTCATTTGCATTCTCACTGAAATGGAAAGGTCTTTGAACTGTTGGAGCGAACATTGTCCTTATTTCAATTCCACATTTTACACAAACTGCGCTCTGGTCCATACTCGTCTTAGTGATTCAACTAGCACTAAATGACAACGAAAACGTTTTCTGAATCTCTGAAATAAATCGGCTACTGTAGACTAATGCAGTTGCACAACAGTGACTTTCCTGATCACATTCTGTCAACATGCTTCTTGGTATTCCTGAGAAAAAGTGAAGATCTAAATTAAGGTCATGACAAAATTGGCTGGATCCAAGTGCTTTGCTGAACAGTTTTGGCTCCTTTTACGCAAGGAAATAAGTGTGTAAATCAGACAAGTCTGGCTTTCTGTTGTGGCTTCTGTGAGACCTGTAGGAAACAAGTGATTTGTTCTTAATTGTGCAATGTCACTGCGGTGTGCACACTGGCCCCATTGTTTGCCAATGCAAATGCACTGTTAGATAAGTGCCCTGACAAGTAGGTTACAGTGTGTAACCCCTTCCTTTTCAACAGGGGAAAAAAAACTTTTTGGAAAAGTCTGAAATGAGATGCCTACGTATTGCTGACATCACAAGTGTAGGCCTATGACACATAACAGCTACAGAGGACTTCAGAGGTGAGTGTCGCCTCGATCACATGTCATCTGGATACGTGTGCAACAAAAGTTCAACATTTACCTTCTGCTACCATTTCGGTCAAGCCGTCTACACATACAGTTTGATGCATACGTTCTATAAATCCAACACATGCAACACAGAACGCACTGCAACTGGCACTGCAACACAATGCTGAAAGGTAAACACAGTGTTCCATTGGAAATGAATGTACTTCTAGAGTATCAAAATGCAACGACGCTGCCGGTGTGATCGAGGTGTTTCCCCTGCTCTCTTGACTAAGTTAACTATTTCCTCAACTCCGTTCTTACTTTCCAAACAGTGAGTAAAGACTACAGACTGACTGTGTGCAGTACATGATGTACTTACATGCATAGTGCTTATTTTTACAAGCTGCTTTTTGGGAATCAAGTTGTAGCGTGACTTTACCCTGAGGACAGTGTATCTTGTTACCATACTAAAGGTTAGGATTGGGCATGCTGATCCTAGATTTGTGCTTACGGCAACTTCAACGTAGGGTGACTATTTACAGCACAGTTTCAAGTCACCATTACTAAAAAAACGTCATATTCTTCAGATGTTTTGTGTGCAAAAAGGACAACTATGGCTCCTGATGGCTATGTGGGAAAATATAAATCAATGGGTTTTTACTACATTAGATATTGTTTTTTACGCCAGTGTTGCACATACAGCTGTGTGCTTCTCTCATTTTATAGCATGGAAATTAACATTTCAAGGCAGTCTTGATCAGATCACTGACACCAATCCATGTAATAAAATCTATTATAGATCATAGCTGCCAAAACAGAGTAAGGCAATCCTTTGTTGTTAATATTGTAAATAGTGTACTTTATTGAGTGTGCTAATATAAAATGTGCTAAACAAAGATGTGAATGTGTAGTAGTTTAGTAGCACTATAAATATTCAACTGACATAGGAATGCCATCTGAGGTTTTAGACAGTTTCCAAAAAGAATATCAGTTATTCTTAAAGTTGCACTATGCAGAAATTGCTCTGCAATTTCCTGGTTTCCAAAACTCTAAATAGTTAACCTAATTTCAGTTTGTGAGACAAAATAAGCTAGTGTACTATAGAGAATAATTTTACCATCTAAAATGCTGTGAAATATATTTTCCTTAAATCATATTCCAAAAAATATTGTTGTTTCAGCTAGTGGACAAAACCGAAACTACATTTAAGAAATAGAAATATACAGATAGAAATGTCTAAGAAGAATATGTTCTGTGTGAATTTGGACGGGTTGCCCAAAAAATGACATATTGGCACTTTAAAGCTAGAATCCTTAGTTGCTACATTAATTCACACACACACAAGCTTGACAAACCTACTCATTCTATTTTATTTTTCAAATATAAAAAAAAAAACTATTTTCTAATATTGAAGATATCAAAACTATGAAATAACTCATATATAGGAATCAAAAAAGAACCAAACAATACTAAATATATTTTACTCTCCTTATTGGTCAAATAGCCCTTACTCAGCCTCGAGGTGTGTTTGGTCATTGTTCTGTTGAAAAACAAATGATAGTCCCACGAAGCGAAAACCAAATGGGATGGCGTATCACTGCAGAATGCTGTGGTAGCCATGTTGGTTAAGTGTGCCATGAATACTAAATAAAGTCACTGACAGTGTCACCAGCAAAGCACCCCACACCATCACACCTCCCCCATGCTTCTTAGTGGGAACCAGACATGCGAAGATCATCCGTTCACCTACTCTGCGTCTCACAAAGACACGTTGGTTGGAACCAAAAATCTCAAATTTTGACTCATCAGACCAAAACGACAGATTTCCACTGGTCTAATGTCCATTGCTCATGTTTCTTGGCCCAAGCAAGTCTCTTCTTCTTACTGGTGTCCTTAAGTAGTGGCTTCATTGCAGAAATTAGACCATGAAGGACTGACTCACGCAGTCTCCTCTGAAAAGTTTATGTCTTCCTTTTCAGTTTCACCATAGCGCGTGATGGTTTTTGCGGCTGCACTTGAAAAAATGAAATATTCTTGAAATGTTCTGGATTGACTGGCCTTCATGTCTTGAAGTAGTGATGGCCTGTTTCTCTTTTCTTTATGAGCTGTTCTTGCCATAATATGGACTTGGTCTTTGACAAATAGGGCTATCTTCTGTATACCACCCCTACCTTGACACAACACAACTGATTGGCTCAAACGCATTCAGGAGGAAAGGAATTCCACTATTTAACTTTTAACAAGGCACACCTGTTAATTGAAATGCATTCCAGGTGAAGCTGGTTGAGAGAATGCCAAGAGTGTGCAAAGCTGACATCAAGCCAAAGGGTAGCTACTTGGAAGAAACTCAAAATAAAATAGAATTTGATTTGTGTAACACTTCTTTGGTTACTACATGATTTCATATGTTTGATTTCATATGTTTAATTTCATAGTTTTGATATCTTCACTATTATTCTACAATGTAGAAAATAGCATAAATAAAGAAAAACCATGAATGAGTAGTTGTGTCCAAACTTTTGACTGGTACTGTATATGCATTGATTCTTGAAGAATATAACTTACAAGATTGTTTTATTCCAATGTTTGTAAACAATGTAAACAAACCCTGTATAGTCTCAAAACATGAATAGGCTTGCTCTATGGATTTGCGAACAGTTATTTCTCCAGGCCCTTCCCTAAACTTTTTACCAAAACATAGGCGGGGGTACGCTTTCTTATTGTTTCAATTAAGATTCTAGCTTCAATGACAACCGCGTTGCACCCATTTTAACTGTGAAAGTGCCATCATCACACTGACTGTGCCCATCCCCTAACTTCACACACACAGGCTTTTTCAGGTGGGCACAATGATACTGAACAGTCAGACAAAAATAGTGTAAAACAGACAATAAATTCTCTGTTGTGTAAGATAAACATACATTTCAGCTTTATCACATGACATGTGTCTTTAAGGACCCCACTGAATAAGCACTGGTTGTTACCTGCGGTGGTTACCTACTTAGGGTCAGAAGATAGGCGGGCCCCCTCTTCAAGGTGTCAACTCGTGGCGATAGATTCCTGGGTTATATCACTGATTGATCAGACTTGTGTTGTCACCACTCAGTGTGGTGGACTTGTTCAACAGAACAACCAGATTTCAGCCGGTGCAACCCAACAAAACCAAAACACACCTTGGCTTTGACAAAAGCGAGAACACTCACCATCTCTGCACAGTCGCATGGCTTCTCGATTTTTCCCGAACTCTTTCAAACTTTCCTCTGATTCGGCACCTAAAAGAGGCAATCGGATACACAGGAAGATAAATAGTTACACTTGCTTGCTTCTGCTGTTGTAAACAGTAGCGTTTCTTCGTATTCCAAAAACTGCACGCAATCAGCAAAAAAAAGCTCACGATCATCGTTATGTCTCGATTCTACACACACATCCAGTACGCACGAGCACTCACCGTCGCTGCCGTGGAGTTTGGCAGCATCGACCCAGCTGCTCCAAGGCTGTCCCAACATTATTTCTGGACTAGGCATGGATCTGCGCTCCGCACCAGTCGCCATTGCTGTGGAGCCTTCTCCCCGCTGGATCTGCTGCTGTTGCTGCTTCAGCTGCCTGGCCACTCTGCGCTGCTCCCCCCTGACGTCATCATCGGCCCTTTCCGACATTCTTTCCGCTACAATGTAACAAAACAACAGTCAGCGTTGTGGTGTTCTCAGGATTCCTTCATTGATTGTCTCGGGCAAACGCATGTTTTGGTAACGGAAATCCCTTTGATTATGTGTTTAGAAGATAGAGGGAGTGACACCACCGAAATCGCTCTTGTTTTGACGGGTGCATGTGTGCGAGGCCGTCCCCCGGCACATACAGTCTGGGCAGTCGCAGATATCACAGATAAAACTTTAAGGAGGAGCATCTAAATGCACCTCCCTGAGTGCATTAAACGTGATAAATCCAGGTCACTTACACGCGGTGACAACAATATGTTTTCAATTATCAAATAAATACTATATTCATCACCTCCGTATAGACTATGCCTAATTGATACAGTTCACTTAGGAATTCGTTTTTTTTTCTAAGAAAAACGTATTTTCTGAATGAAAACGAACCAAATTACAGTTAAAAAAAAGTTTTTTTTACAGTGCCCTAATATTGATCAAATTAACATGCTTCGAGGGATTATATCATAACAACCAGAATATCCCTCTTGCTTCCAACTTCAAAAATGTTCAGATAGGATACACACCTTCTATAATTCACATCGATGACCGAACAGTTAATTTATATAAAACAGTTTATTAAAGTAAAACAATTAAGACAGGACCTGTTTCTTGTCGCCGGATGGGGGAGTATATATTAATTGATGTCCTACTTCCTTAATAAGGCGCGACTGCTTTCCAGTTTACAGTAGTCAGATTCATATTTCTCACAACCTTTTGCGTCACATCAGCGCTATGTGGCGAATGGATGGAGTTTCTACTTCCATAATCTAGGAATTGGTAACACTTTACACCAAACAAGCAGAAAGAAAGCTATCCCGTTAACTATTTCCTTTCTAAAACACTTCATTCAGGTTTACAGTTATAGAAGTGTCTGTAGATTAGGTATTACAAAAATATGAATGTCTGAGGTCTTTATAGAATTGAAATATTCCTAGGAAATATACCTTCCACTTTCCAAATGGGATTCGGATTTAAATGGAGTGCCCAGGATGTCTACATATTATGACATGTTTGTACCTCTCAGCACAGGCCTCTACTCCTGCTACTGATGGGCAGAATCAATCTGTAACAGACAATGTACACGTGACCTCACCAACCATACAGGAATCCAGTTTGAAGTGAAGGTTCTAACATGTTAATAAGTGTTGAAATCCTACACAACCATCTTCAGTTTTCAACTTGCTTACTTACCGTTAGTAAGCCGAAATGACTGAATGCATTTTCATTGCATGCTCAAAAATTCTACAAAAAAAACTACTGCTAATACAAAAGGCTAAAAGGCCAAAATAACAAGTGGGTAGAAACTAGCCCTACAAATGACAACTAATTAGTGCATCAATTTATGACAGACAGCAAAACATGTAGGCCTGATGCTGAAATGGAACTGGTTTTGGGGGATTGTATATGGTTCAACAGTCGCGTATTACAAATACTACATTCGTTTTGATTCTTTTTACATGATTGAATATAGGTCTGTATACTAATCAATAATAAAATATTACTTGGCAAATTGTCTGCATCTGACAGACTGACATACTAAGAATTAAGTTAGGCTATTTTTTATACACTGCACAAAAAAATAAAGGGAAGACTAAAATAACACATCCTAGATCTGAATGAATGAAATATTCTTATTAAATACGTTTTTCTTTACATAGTTGAATGTGCTGACAACAAAATCACACAAAAATGATCAATGGAAATCAAATTTATCAACCCATGGAGATCTGGATTTGGAGTCACACTCAAAATTAAAGTGGAAAACCACACTACAGGCTGATCCAACTTTGATGTAATGTCCTTAAAACAAGTCAAAATGAGGCTCAGCAGTGTGTGTGGCCTCCACGTGCCTGTATGACCTCCCTACAACGCCTGGGCATGCTCCTGATGATGTGGCGGATGGTCTCCTGAGGGATCTCCTCCCAGACCTGGACTAAAGCATCCGCAAACTCCTGGACAGTCTGTGGTGCAATGTGGCCTTGGTGGATGGAGCGAGACATGATGTCCCAGATGTGCTCAATTGGATTCAGGTCTGGGGAACGGGCGGGCCAGTCCATAGCATCAATGTCTTCCTCTTGCAGGAACTGCTGACACACTCCAGCCACATGAGGTCTAGCATTGTCTTGCATTAGGAGGAACCCAGGGCCAACCGCACCAGCATATGGTCTCACAAGGGGTCTGAGAATCTCATCTCGGTACCTAATGGCAGTCAGGCTACTTCTGGCGAGCACATGGAGGGCTGTGCGGCCCCTCAAAGAAATGCCACCCCACACCATGACTGACCCACCGCCAAACCGGTCATGCTGGAGGATGTTACAGGCAGCAGAACGTTCTCCACGGCGTCTCCAGGCTCTGTCACGTCTGTCACATGTGCTCAGTGTGAAACTGCTTTCATCTGTGAAGAGCACAGGGCGCCAGTGGCGAATTTGCCAATCTTGGTGTTCTCTGGCAAATGCCAAACGTCATGCACGGTGTTGGGCTGTAGACACAACCCCCACCTGTGGACGTCAGGCCCTCATGGAGTCTGTTTCTGACCGTTTGAGCAGACACATGCACATTTGTGGCCTGCTGGAGGTCATTTTGCAGGGCTCTGGCAGTGCTCCTCCTGCTACTCCTTGCACAAATGCGGAGGTAGCGGTCCTGCAGCTGGGTTGTTGCCCTCCTATGGCCTCCTCCACGTCTCCTGATGTACTCGTCTGTCTTCTGGTAGCGCCTCCATGCTCTGGACACTACCCTGACAGACACAGCAAACCTTCTAGCCACAGCTCGCATTGATGTGCCATTCTGGATGAGCTGCACTACCTGAGCCACTTGTGTGGGTTGTAGACTCCGTCTCATGCTACCACTAGAGTGAAAGCACCGCCAGCCTTCAAAAGTGACCAAAACATCAGCCAGGAAGCATAGGAACTGAGAAGTGGTCTGTGGTTATCACCTGCAGAACCACTCCTTTATTGGGGGTGTCTTGCTAATTGCCTATAATTTCCATCTGTTGTCTATTCCATTTGCACAACAGCATGTGAAATGTATTGTCAATCAGTGTTGCTTCCGAATTGGAGAGTTTGATTTCACAGAAGTGTGATTGACTTGGAGTTACATTGTGTTGTTTAAGTGTTCCCTTTATTTTTTTGAGCAGTGTATTATACTTTCATGTTGGTCTATGCAGTTGTTATACCGTGAATTTGGAGCTACAGCTTATGGCACAAACAGGTCTTTTGTGCATCAGAAGGCATTGACAACGGGGGCCAATGCAGTTACATTTACATTTAAGTCATTTAGCAGACGCTCTTATCCAGAGCGACTTACAAATTGGTGCATTCACCTTAGTTCTTCAGGTGTCAAGGATAACTTTGTGACACTCCATCCCGCTTTGACCTTCTGACAGAGACTCATCTGGTTCATGGAACCAACACGACCCACGGTGTTCAAACCCAGGTTTATGGTGCAGCAGAAAACCGCATCAGTCTAATAAGTTAAGGCATTGGCTCTTCAGGTCTCAGCCTAAGTTAATCATGTCCAAGCTTGGTTGTCATACCACTTGTTACATTTACTAGTGTAGTATCAATATCTTATTGAGATTTTGTAATGAAATGGCCGCTGAAAAAGACCTGAAAGTAGAGTCTGATTGTAGCTATGTTGCAGGACTGTGGAGTGAGTCTCAAGATTGTTGTGTAGAATTTGAGTAGAAATACAGGGTATTGTGCTTACTGAAAACTTACCTTGTCAAATGTGGAAAAGGGAACACAATCTTAACTGGATCAGTAAAACCTCATCGGTTTGGGTGATCTCTGGTCGCTCCACACAAGTTGTGGAAGGAATCTGGTTGAGATAGAGAAAGAGACGGGTGGGAAACGTTAGTATTAGGTTCATTGTTTTCCTTGTCTTGATGCCGTAATCACTGTTTAAGGAATTACAGTGTTGTCTGTCTGGAAGATAACGCCGCCTCCAATGCTCCTGGTGGATCTGGCTGTGGCTCTGTGCTCAGCAGCTTTCAAGCTAGCACATGAGCTACTTATGGAGCTCCTCGCCGCAGCAGAGTAAGCACTATCCCTGGTTAACCACTCGAGAGCCCTGCAGTTTGCAGCGCAATAATCCCTTTCAAAGATTAGGATAAAAACAACACTAAAATAATTTCCCCATTACATTTTTTTTTTTAAAGGGGTGGGGGTTGGGGGACTTGAGCCATCAAACTTAGAACAACTGTCGCAAAGTGTAGGCTAATAATGTACCACACATTAGCCTAATGAGACAGCAATAAAATAATTTGAAAAATTAAATACAGAACAGTAATAACAATTAGGCCTACCATTTTAGTTTTTTTTTTACACAAAAGCATTGTAAACATCAGTATGCCCAGAACTAACATCAATTCATCACAATGTGAATAATGAAAACACTATTACAAAGATAAGACATAAAATAGGTGTCGGTGGTGAATGTGAAACCCTTTAGGGCTGACCCCAATTAGATGACTAGTCAATTGTTTGGTCGTTAGGCTGTTGGTCACCGAGATTGTGTATATATTGCTACTGCTCGACTAAAACACACTACCGTTCACTTAGAAATGTCCTTGTTTTTTTTAAAGAAAAGCAAATTTTTTGTACATTAAAATAACATCAAATTGATCATGTATAAAGTGTAGACATTGTTAATGTTGTAAATTACTATTATAGCTGGAAACGGCACATTTTGTAATGGAATATCTACTTAGGCCTACAGTTGCCCATTATCAGCAACCATCACTCCTGTGTTCCGATGGCACGTTGTGTTAGCTAATTGAAGTTTATCATTTAAAAAAGCTAATTGATCATTAGAAAACCGTTTTGCAATAATGTTAGCACAGCTGAAAACTTTAGACTAGTTGAGTACCTGGAGCATCAGTATCTGTAGGTTAGATTACAGGCTCAAAATGGCCAGAAACAAAGACCTTTCTTCTGAAACTCGTCAGTCTATTCTTGTTCTAAGAAATGAAGGCTATTCCATGCAAGAAATTGCCAAGAAACTGAAGATCTTGTACAACGCTGTGTACTACTCCCTTCACAGAACAGCGCAAACTGTCTCTAACCAGAATAGAAAAGGGAGTGGGAGGCCCTGGAACACAACTGAGCAAGAGGACAAGTACATTAGAGTGTCTAGTTTGAGAAACAGACGTCTCACAAATCCTCAACTGGCAGCTTCATTAAATAGTACCCACAAAACACCAGTCTCAACATCAACAGTGAAGAGGCGACTCCGGGATGCTGGCCTTCTAGGTAGAGAACATTATTTTGCCCATCTTTATCTTTTCTTTTTATTGGCCAGTCTGAGATATTGCTTTTTCTTTGCAACTCTGCATAGAAGGCCAGCATCCCGGAGTCGCCTCTTCACTGTTGATGTTGAGACTGGTGTTTTGCGGGTACTAAGAAAGTTCTTTGTTTCTTGCTATTTTGAGCCTGTAATCGAACCCACAAATGCCGATGCTCCAAATACTCAACTAGGCTAAAGTTTTATTGCATCTTTCAAACAGGACAACATTTTTCAGCTGTGTTAACATAACTGCAAAAGGGTTTTCTAATGATCTATTACCCTATTAAAGTGATAAACTTGGACTAGCTAACACAACGTGCCATTGGAACACAGGCGTGATGTTTGCTGATAAATGGACAAGTGTACGCCTATGTAGATATTTAATTTTTATTTAATCTGCCGTTTCCAGCTACAATAGTAATTTACAACATTAACAGCGTCTACACTGTATTTAAGATCAATTTGAATGTGCTTTTCTTTCAAAAACAAGGACATTTCTAAGTGACCCCAAACTTTTGAACGGTGGTGTATATATATATATATATATATATTTATGAACTATGAAATAACACACATATGGAATCATGTAGTAAGCAAGTGTTAAACAAAGACCAAATCCATATTATGGCAAGAACCACTTAAAAAAGGCAAAAAGAAACAATCAGATATTTGACCGGTGGAAATCCGTCCTTTGGTCTGATGATTCCAAATTTGAGATTTTTGGAGCCAACAACCGTGTCTTTGTGAGACTCAGAGGAGGTGAATGGATGATCTCTGCATATGTGGTTCCCACAGTGAAGCATAGAGGTGGTGGTGTGATGGTGTGGGGTGCTTTGCTAGTGATACTGTCTGATTTATTTAGAATTCAAGGCACACTTAATCAGCATGGCTACCACAGCATTCTGCAGCGATACGCCATCCCATTTGGTTTTCGCACACCAACACACACCCCTCCAGGCTGTGTAAGTGCTATTTGATCAAGAATGAGAGTGATGGAGTGCTGCATCAGATGACCTGGCCTCCACAATCACCCTTGCTCAGCATATTTGGGAACTCCTTCAAGACTATTGAAAAAGTATTCCAGGTGAAGCTGGTTGAGAGAATGGCAAGAGTGTGCAAAGCTGTCATCCAGGCAAAGGGTGGCTACTTTGAAGAATCTCAAATATAAAATACATTTCGATGTGTTTACACTTTTTTGGTTAGTACATGATTCCATTATTGTTATTTCATAGTTTTGATGTCTCCACTATTATTCTTCAACATAGAAAATAGTACAAATAAAAGGAAAACCCTTGAATGAGTAGGTGTCCAAATGTTTGACTGGTACTAATATACAGTTTAAGTCGGAATTTCACATACACCATAGCTAATTACATTTAAACTCAGTTTTTCATAATTCCTGACATGTAATTCTAGTACAAATGAGGTCTTAGGTCAGTTAGGATCACCACTTTATTTGAAGAGAGCGAGCGCATTCTGAAGAGAGAAGTGTATTGGCCATCAGCTACCATATACTAATTAAGTGTATTTAAACTTCTGAACAAATGGGAATGTGATGAAAGAAATAAAAGCTGAAATAAATACTTCTCTCTACTATTATTCTGACATTTCACATTCTTAAAATAAAGTGGTGATCCTAACTGACCTAAAACACGGACTTTTTACTAGGATTGCATGTCAGGAATTGTGAAAAACAGAGTTTAAATGTTTTTGGCTATGGTATGTAAACTTCCGACTTCAACTGTATATATCTTAGAGGCACCATATGGAGAGTGTGAGAGGCCAGAGGCCAAATCAAACTCTGTACCACATCGCTATGCACCTCCCAAATGTTGTAACATTGCGCAGGGCTCTGTATAACTCCGCATTGATATGATTGGTTGACTATAGGTGGGGGCTGTACATCCTGTAGAAAACACAAATTCACTTCCTTGACAACAGCTCTGCTCCACGAAGCACAAGAAGTATGAATTCCCTGACGTCTGCTGAGGCCGTATCACCGTAAATGCTGCATGGCCAATACACTTCTCTCTTCAGTATGCTCTCTCTCCCACCAAGTTGTGCACATTCATTGTCTCATAACTTCATTGTGTAAATTGTTTGTTAGTGTTTATCAATTCCCCATTACATATTTCACCAATAGTACATTTACCATTAATTCCTATAAATGTCTAATCTAAAATGTTTTACTTTGGTTACAGTCATTTATGTTCATGCCTTCAATATTATTATTCGTCATCCCCTTATCATTGTCAGAGTGGACACATTGTTTGCAGAGTGCACAACCTATGCTACACTTGCGAGAATTTTTTAAAAGTTTATTTTATTTTATTCCATTTGGGAGTTTGTCAATTTAGTCATCTTTTGTTTGGAGCACTCCTGTCAAATGTTGAGTTAAGACTCACATGCATAGAAGTAGACCTATAGAAGTATAGTCTCATTGTCATTTTATTACTTTTAATTTGTTTAGTTTATTTAGTAAATATTTTCTTAACTGCATTTTTGGTTAAGGGCTTGTAAAGTAAGCATGTCACGATAATGGCTATTCGGCTCATGTGACAAATCAACATTTATTTGATTATAGGCTACCTGGCCTGCACGTAAATGTAGACATATAAATGTACCCATTTGGGGATCTGATAGTATTTTTGATTAGCTTAACACAACATCACCAATGATCTGGGGAGCTCCTCAAAGGAATGTTTTCTTCACCTCAAACTGCAAGCAAACAAAGTCTGTTTTTTACATCCATTGAGAATGATTTGAAAAATCTTCCCAGTTCTCTCCCTTTTGATAACCACTCAGCGTGAAAGGGAAACATATCATGCTCTGATCCTGTGGAAATGTCATAAGAGAGGCCTACCCGATTACTTCTTATCAGTGCTTGACTTGGACTTCTTATCAGTGCTTGACTCGGTACTTAATTTGGGTGCTGATACTGTTTATATCAGGTGCAGGAACTCCACAATATTTAGGAGCTAATAGTCTATAAGAGGAACAGGAGCTCAAGCAGTAGAACATTTGAGGTGCCAGTACTTGCTCCGGTGAGCTCTTGCCCAAGTCAAGCACTGCTTCTTATCCCTTGTGCAAATAGACAAGCTTTGGGCTGGACCCAAAGTTAATAGTTGATACAATGTTTAAAGTTTGTTGCAAACAGCCCATGTGTAGCCAATGTGATTTATAGGATATTTATTTTATCAGGTTATGCAGGTTGCAATGTTGTTGTTGTTTTTATTTGTTGGCTTTATGTAGACTACTTTGACATAGTCTGCAATAGAAGTTACTTTTAAGGTTTCTCATTTTCATTTGGATAGAATTTTGAATAACCACATGACAATTATTTTGAGATATGAAGACTTAATTATAAATTTAATTGTTTCACGAAAATGTGCATTTGAAAACCATAACTGTGATGTCGAACAAAAGCGAGGAGAAGTTGGGTCAGGCTAGATTTTTTTCTCTTCTAATGCCCTCGAGGCATTAGTCTTAATTCATCAAACCGTAAGCTCAATGCATATACTTGATTTTATGAAAACACATAGGGTGTGTCTATATATGGAAAAATACATGTTTAAAATGTTCTACCAATTGATTGGTCAAAAGAACAGACGACTTTCAGTCAACCAAGTTTTGTGTTGTTATTGGGGATTGCCCTAAAACACGATGAGATTTAGAGCACTGTTTGTTACAGTGACAATAATCTGGATTAATTTCCACTATAGCTGGGGGTGGGGGGGCCAAGAGACCTGAGGTGGCAGAACGGAGTGCTCAGGTTGGGGTGTAGGGTTTGAGCTGAATGTAGGGAGGGGCAGTTCACCTTGCTGCTCCGTAGGCAAGCACCAGGTCTTGAAGTAGATCCGTGCTTTGACTGGAAGCCAGCGGAATGGGCGGAAGAGTGGGGTGAGATGGGACAACTTGGGAATGTTGAATACCAGGCATGCTGCGGCATTCTGGATAAGTTGCAGCGATTTGATGGCACAAGCGGGGAGCCCAGCCAACAAAGAGTTGCAGTAGTCCAGACGGTAGATGACAAGTGTCTGGATAAGGACCTACAATGCTTCCTGTGTGAGAAAAGTTCATACTCTATGGATGTTGTAACATGAACCTACATGAGCGAGTCACTACTTTGACGTTTGCAGAGAACGATCAGGTGTTTTCTAGGGTCACGCCAAGGTTCTTGGTGCTCTGGGAGGGGGACACCGTGGAGTTGTCAACTGTGATGGAGAGGTCTTGGAGCGGGAAGACCTTCCCCTGGAGGAAGAGCAGCTGTCTTGTTGAGCTTGAGGTGGTGGGCCGACATCCAAACTGAGATGTCTGACAGGCACGTAGAGATTTGTGTTGCCACCTGGGTGTCAGAAGGGCGTAAGGAGAAAATAAGTCGAGTGTCATCTGCAAAGCAGTGATCGGAGAGATATCATTTGTGAGGATATGAAGGAGCCGAGTGACTTGGTGGATAGAGAAAAGAGGAAAGGACCTAAAAACCGAGCCCTGGTGTGAGAGGACCTGGTGCGGACCTAAAACCGAGCCCTGGTGTGAGAGGACCTGGTGTAGACATAAATCCTCTCCACGTCACCTGGTAGGTGCGACCTGCCAATATGAGATGCCCAGCTCTGAGAAGGTGGAGAGGAAGAACTGATGGTTCATGGTGTCGAAGGCAGCAGATAGATCTAGGAGGATGAGAACAGAGAGTCAGCCATGTCAGAGTATAGTGCCTCCATGACACAGAGGAGAGCGGTCTCCATTGAGTGAGCCGCCTTGAAGCCTGAATGGTTAGCGTCAAGAAGATCGGGAGTGGTAGTTATAGACAGCACACTCAAGTGTTTTGGAAAGAAAAGAAGGGATACCGGTCTGTAGTTTGATGTCAGAGGGGTCGAGTGTTGGTTTCTTGAGGAGGGGAGCGACTCTGACCATCTTCAAATCACAGGGCATGCAGTCAGTGGTCAGGGATGAGTTGTTGAAGTGAGGAATAACATAAATTATAATAATAATAATAATAATAAATGCTATTTAGCAGACACTTTTATCCAAAGCGGCTTACAGTCGTGCGTGCATACATTTTACGTATGGGTTGTACCGGGAATCAAAACCACTACCTGGGGTTACAAGCGCCATGCTCTACCAATTCAGTTACAAAGGACCATGGGAGGTCTCCAGAGATGATCTGGAACATATCAATGCGTTGGGTAGTTCTTTGTGAGTGGGACCAGTGGACTCAATAGGAGTCAATGAGAAGCGGATTTCGTCAACCTTCTTTTCAAAGTGGCTGACAAAGTCATCCACAGAGAGGGAGGAGGGACGGGGGAGAAGTTGGAAAAGAGTTTCCTAGGGTTAGAGGCAGAAGTGATAGAAAGTGGCTTTAGCAGCAGATACAGAGGAAGAGAAGGTAGAGAAGAGGGAGTGGAGGAATGTTGATTTCTTCCATTTTCGTTCAGCTGCACATACTAGTGAGGCCTGTACACATCCTTAAATCACAAAACACAATATAGACCTAGGCTACATAATGACTTCAACTAGCCTAGGTCTACTAGGCTAAGTGTAGTAGAAGGGCTGGGTGATATATCAATTTAATTAAACCAAATGTATATTTTAGCACAATGTTCCAAATGCCTGTATCACAAGAATATAGTTTCTCTTAATTTTTTTAATGAGCATTCTCTCTTTTTGGTTTCGTCTCTTTTGCTCCTTCTGTACACTTTCTCAGTCACACACACACACACACACACACACACACACACACACACACACACACACACACACACACACACACACACACACACAAAGCTCCTCCCCCTGCCAATCACAACAACGAAAGAGAACTTCTTCCTCTCTGACAGCAAGCGGGCTAAACTCGCTATTTGCATTTGAAGGTTTGGTCCAACAGAATAGGTCATATGGACACAGAAAACACATTGAGACATTACTGTAATAGAGGAGAAGTTATCCTTTTTCTGTCTCAACTCCCAAAAAGTAGAACAGAGAAGACCCTACAAAAAAACAAGCTTATCAATTAACATGATTGTGTAAAATGAATGCTCAGTTTCTGTCGCTGCTACCTGTACCGCGCAGCATTTTAGCCAGACTGTCATGCATTAGCTGTCTAGTCTGTGTTTTATAAATGTGCAATGAGCGTAACATTGGAAACTTGTTCTCATTCTGACAAATATGCATCTTCTTAGGTAGGCCACTTGACTTCACTATATAAACAAAGTGAATAGGCTGTTGTTGAAACATTTGAAGACAGACAGGAGGGTGTATTCATAACAGTTCAACCGTTCCACCTTGTTAGCAAGCAAATAGATCCAAGTTGGCTAGACATTAAATATAAAGATTAACTGGTTACTCACTAGCACGTGGGCTTGTGCTTGAGAAATTGGTTATGAGAGCTGTGTACATTTTTTCTATAATGCTTGCTACAAGAAGTTGGTCATTACTAGTGGATGTGCATTATGCATGGTTCTGGTTACATTTGTTTTAAAAAAACATTTTCTTTGACAGATCAGTGATTATTGGACGAAAGCAGGTTAGTGAATCATATGGATGTGGGAGGCTTATATTTAGTATAGGTATAATTTTAGATGCAGTGTATTGACCTTTAAAATCATGCAACAAAGCTTATTTCGAGAAACCAAACGTATTTGTTAATTTTTTATTTAAATATATACATCATGAATTGTCCATACGTCTATAAAAAAAGTAATAAAAAAGTATAAACAAAAAAAATAGAGTTATGATTTTTAGGGCGTATCGCTAAGTCCTACATAGTAAGGAACATAGTGTAGGCTACATTAGCAATGATAGGAGAGACCTTATCTCGTGGTTTATAATGGCTCAGTTGGTAGAGCATGGCGCTTACACCACCAGTGTTGCGTGATCAATTCCCGGGCCACCCACATGTAAAATGTATGCACGCATAACTAAGACTCTTGATAAAAGCATCCGCTAAATGGCATATATTATTATTAGAGGAGTTAAGCCTAGTTCATTCAAAAGCCACATTTTCCAAATTGTACAACTAGCAAGTAGGCCTAATGACTTTGAAATCCAGAGAGCCAGAAAATGCCAAGGTTAGTTTGTTTATTTACTGGTTAGCTAGCATTAGCTGCATTAAGTCTGCACGCAAATGAATAGTGAGAGTCACTTGGGTCGTTCCACCTCTAAAAGCAAAAGAAAGAGGATTTTACACACACCATCTCAGATTGTTCTGAAATAATTTTGGTTATGAGAAACATAATATTAGCATTCATTTGATATTATTTCGATTCAAATATAATTTGATCTCTAAGAAATTAACCTAATAGATTGCACCCAAATTGGCTATTTTAATTCATATGATTCATGTCATATTCAATAAATATCCAATTTGGACCAAACCTCTCAAAACAATGAGTTGGACATGAGGAATCCAAAGAAATGTCAAAAGCCACCCAGGGACTCCCACACCCACAACGAGTATGTAGTTGCGGCTCAGAGTACTGTTTCTTCATTCTATTTATTCTCAGTGAATTTGGTGATGTCTTTTTCCCCTTAGTCATTTAAGTTGTTAGGTTTATGTCCCATCCTACCTCCTGATGTTACTATGTCCTAACCACTAGATGGTGCTGCTTCCCTCTATTAGGTGAAAAAGGTTTTAAGAAATACCCACTTCAAATGTTAAAGGGCTATTTTGACCCTGTAAGCAGCCTATGGACAAGTTATGACAGCAACCCATGCTTTGGGTTTGTTGGCCACTGTGTCAAATTCTAACTTTTTAGCATTTGTGGCAGAAATCCAATGCAAGTCAATGGTACAAATATTAGTATTTTCACACTTCATTTATTTTTTTTTATTTAACCTTTATTTAACCAAGTAAGCTAGTTTAGAACAAGTTCTCATTTACAACTGCGACCTGGCCAAGAATAAAGCAAAGCAGTTCGACACATACAACATCAGAGTGACACATGGAATAAACAAACATACAGTCAATAATACAGTAGAAAAATAAGTCTATATACAGTGTGTGCAAATGAGGTAAGGGAGGTAAGGCAATAAATAGGCCATGGTGGCAAAGTAATTACAATACACCAATTAAACACTGGAGTGATTGATGTGCAGAAGATGAATGTGCAAGTAGAGATACTGGGGTGCAAAGGAGCAAGATAAATAAATACAGTATGGGGATGAGGTAGTTGTATGGGCTATTTACATATGGGCTATGTAAAGGTGCAGTGATCTGTGAGCTGCTCTGACAGCAGGTGCTTCACGCTAGTGAGAGATGAGTCTCCAGCTTCAGTGATTTTTGCAGTTCGTTCCAGTCATTGGTAGCAGATAACTGGAAGGTAAGGTGGCCAAAGGAGGAATTGGCTTTGGGGATGACTAGTGAGATATACCTACTGGAGTGCGTGCTACGGGTGGGTGCTGCTATGGTGACCAGTGAGCTGAGATAAGGCAGGGCTTTACCTAGCAGAGACTTGTAGATGACATGGAGCCAGTGGGTTTGGCAACGAGAATGAAGCAAGGGCCAGCCAACGAGAGCATACAGGTCGCAATGGTGGGTAATATATGGGGTTTTGGTGACAAAACGGATGACACTGTGATAGACTGCATCCAATTTGTTGAGTAGAGTGTTGGAGGCTATTTTGTAAATGACATCGTCGAAGTCGAGGATCGGTAGGATGGTCAGTTATACGAGGGTATGTTTGGCAGAATGAGTGAAGGATGCTTGATTGCGAAATAGGAAGCCAATTCTAGATTTAATTTGGATGATTGGAGATGCTTAATATGAGTCTGGAAGGAGAGTTTACAGTCTAACCAGACACCGAAATATTTGTAGTTGTCCACATATTCTAAGTCAGTACCGTCCAGAGTAGTGATGCTGGATGGGCGGGCAGCAATGGGTTGAAGAGCATGTATTTAGTTTTACTTGCATTTAAGAGCAGTTGGAGGCAACAGAAGGAGTTTTGTATAGCATTGAAGCTCGTCTGGAGGTTAGTTAACACAGTGTCCAAAGAAGGGCCAGAACTATACAGAATGGTGTCGTCTGCGTAGAGGTGGATCAGAGAATCACCAGCGGCAAGAGCGACACCGTTGATGTATACAGAGAAAAGAGTCGGCCCGAGAATTGAACCCTGTGGCACCCCCATAGACACTGCCAGAGGTCCGGACAACAGGCCCTCCGATTTGACACACTGAACTCTGTTTGAGAAGTAGATGGTGAACCAGGCGAGGCAGTCATTTGAGAAACCAAGTCTGTTTAGTCTGCCAATAAGAATGTGGTGATTGACAGAGTCGAAAGCCTTGGCCAGGTTGATAAATACAGCTGCACGGTAATTCAGATCATATCGGCATTCATATCCAAATCATCCAACAGTATCAAAAAAATGTATGTGGAACTCCATTATATTACTTATAGATGGATATGATGCCTGAAAATGCTAATATAGGTACCATTGACTTGCATTAGATTTAGGCCACAAATGCTAAAATGTTAGCATTTGAAACAGTGGCCAGGTAAACAAATCCAAAGCATGGGTTGATGTCATACCGTGTCCATAGACTGCATACAGAATACGTAAACAAATATGTCATTTTGTAATTGGGGTCAACTATCCCTTTAACATTGAGGGGGCGGATTCTTAAAATATAAAAAAAATCACCTAAAAGCAGGAACAGCATAATCTCATGGTCAGAACCTGGTAATATCAGATGGTAGGATGGGACATAAGCCTAACAACTTCAGTGACTAATTTCTCTGAACAGGGG
This sequence comes from Oncorhynchus keta, assembly GCF_023373465.1. Classification (NCBI taxonomy): domain Eukaryota; kingdom Metazoa; phylum Chordata; class Actinopteri; order Salmoniformes; family Salmonidae; genus Oncorhynchus; species Oncorhynchus keta. The sequence goes on from NC_068441.1 coordinate 14,671,691, forward strand.
GAAAAACATCTTCAAATTCACATAGAGTACATTACATAGAATGAAGAAACAATACTCCGAGCCGCAACTCTACACTACTTGTCAGCCAACTGACAAGTAGTGGGGTTGGTGTGGGGTGTGGTTGGGGTGGGGTGTGGCAGAGTCCATGAGTGGCTTTTGACCATTTCTTTGGATTCCTCATGTCTTACTCATTGATAGAAAAAAGTTTGGCCCAAATAGGATGATAGGTACTATATTTATTCAATATTATATTCATGCTATAAAATTGCCAATTTGGATGCAATCAATTAGCTTAATTTCTCAGATATCAAATAATACTTCAAGGGCCTCCCGAGTGCCACAGTGGTCTAAGGCACTGCATCACAGTGCTAGCTGTGCCACTAGAGATCCTTGTTCGAGTCCAGGCTCTGTTGCAGCCAGCTGCAACCGGAAGACCCATGGGGAACCGCACAATTTGCCAAGCATCGTCCGGGTTACGGGAGGGTTTGGCCAGCCGGGATGTCTTTGTCCCATTGCACTCTAGTGACTCCTGTGGCAGGCTGAGCGCATGCACGCTGACAAGGTCACTAGTTGTATGGTGTTTCTTCCGACACATTGGTGCGGTTGGCTTCAGGGTTAAGCGAAATTAGGGGCAAAAAGGGATTACATTTTTTTATATATATATCAACAAAATAACATTGCAGGAATGCTAATCTTATCTGTTTCTAACTACAGAAACGATTTCAGAACAATCTGAGATGGTGGGTGACATGGAGCAAAACCACTTGTTAACTTGACTAAAACAATTACTAATCAAGAACATTAGCTATCTAGTAGGTCAAATGTATTATTTGAGTAAATTACATGTTTGTGTCAAAATAATGAAAAAGATTTGAAGCAACAGGAACAAAAAAATATTAAGCCTGTTTTACACAATGTCTTTAGGCTACTTTTGGTTTGGTTTGTCAGTTACACTAATCAAAAACCAACGCACACTAGAATCATGCAAATGACTGTCCATATGAACCACACAACATTGTGGCACATAGCATAATTTACGCATAATTTACACTCCATTGAGACAAGCTTAAAAGTAACATCATACTTACTCATGTTTAATAGTGGCTCATCGAGGGGAAAAAAGAAAAAATGACACTTGTCATCTGACAGCTGATGGTGGCATTGACATTGTACTGTGAAGTGCACATCCCTCAACGATTATGTTCACAAGTTCAACAATTTGTCGAATTACCCTACATTTGCACAAATTAATTAAAGTTAGATGCTAAAATAAAGGCACAAAAAAAACTAGTTGGCCAAGTTGCCAACAGCTTGCCAGAAACAGAAGTTAACTTCACAGAGACATAACGTGAACGTGTTTAACTAGTTAGCTAAACAACATAGCTATATGGTAGCTAGGTATTAGTTGAACCAATATCTGGGCAGAGGAGATGATGAACTCGTCATATTCATCGTCTCCTCTGCCCAGATACTGGTTCTGGTATTAGTATATTAGATACTAGTATTATATTAGTTAGGGACTGTACTTGCATCTCAGACTGACACCATGGGCAAATTGACAGTTGCCTAGCTAACGTTAGCTCTGGGAATGTTGGATTCCAGATTGCATCACTTAAAACCAAGTGAATAACATGACATAACTCATGACATAACTACAGATTCAAACACAAAATATATCATCTGACTGTGAAATTAGCTGTAAAAGATGCCCATCTCACCAAAATGTAGCTAATTTTGCAATCAATCGAAGAGCGTCTAACATTAGCGCTAGCCCAAGTAAGCTTGCTAGCTAGCTAGCTGGCCAGCCATGTCTTCCAATGAAGCTGGCAAAAGCACAGCATAAGTAATTAACAGCCTTAATAGGAACATCATGTATTTGCACTTACAAGGGTCCTGGACGTTGGGGGTGCAAATATGATGGCAGATAGGTGAAAATCTGTTGAATGTGGCAGATATTAAAGTAAGAAGATCGTGAAAAATAGAACGAATGCAATGCTCACTGACTGTGGAGGTCTTTACCAGGTGCTTCCATGTCTGTTTACCAGAATGCATTATGGGACTCAGACGTCACTCCACCAGCACGCACGTCGCTGCGCTGCCAGCACGCGGTTTCAAAGATCTGAAACTGGTGCCATTTTGTGTCTCGTCAAAGGGGCCAAGTAACAATTTTCAGCAAAATAAATGCACCGTAATGGTGAACGAAGAGGGCAGTTTCATGTGAGTCGCATGCTGTCACAATTAACACGAGGCCTACTGACCAATCCGTGTCTTTTTTAAACATTTTTATAAAGGTGGGGCATTTCCAGTAGCCTTGTTTATTGGTGCCACAGAGTTTCCAAACCTGTCTTTGTTGGATCTTTCAAGACAACTGGGAACTCGGGGAAAAAACGAGGTCAAATCATGGCGCCAGTGATCTTCAGCTCTGAGTTCTAAGAAGATGCCCGAGTTTCTGACTGGAATTCCGAGTTGGATGACCGTTCACATCGACTTTTCAGTCGGAGTGTTTTTTTTGACGAGTTCCCAGTTGTCTTGAGCGCACTGACGTCGAAGATTTCCGAGTTCCCACGTCGGAGTTGTTTTTGCGCAGCATATTTCCTTGAACAAGTAACGTTTTATTCAAAGAAGAAACTTCGTGCTGGGCAAATGGGTGCAGTAACTGATGGTAATATCGTTAATCGTTTGATATTACCCAATGTGTTGAAATTGGTTTCTTAATCATGAAGCACATGTCTTAAATAATTCTGCATCTTTGAAATTTACATTTTAATATTTTATTGAAGGCCTCAGCTACATTGTTTGGCTAGCTACCGGTACATGTATTTGTTAGGTATGCAAGCTAATGTTCTAGCTAGTGAATCATTGTGTTCAGTATTTCATGAGTACGTGGTGATCGGCGCTACATATCTCTTGTGTTTGGCTAACTACATCATTTTACATAAGTGTCCATGGCGGACATTTTTGAGTTTGTCATGATCAACCAGTGTAAATGTAGTTTAGCAGCCATGAAGCTAAAGTTAGCTTGCAAAAATTGTAGGTCTGGAGGTCAATGTGCTCATTGCGAACTTCTCCATTACAGACGAAGTTATTCGAAAACGTCTTCTCATTGATGGAGACGGAGCTGGAGACGACAGACGTATCAATGTTCTGTTGAAGAGCTTCACCAAATGGTGCAATTCAACTGGGTCTCCTGAAGAAGGGTAAATGTGACTGCTCTGCCTTGTGTGATACGCCGTTGTTGTTACTAGCTAACGTTAGCTACCACCAATCATTGCTTTCAAGGAGAGGTTGATTTGACTGACAATGTTTATGTATTTCTGTTTTATTTAACCTTTTATTCTAACAGTAGACCTATTGAAACCTAGGTCTCTTTTTCAAATGCACCCTGTATAATACAACACGAATATACACATCATGGATGGTGGCTAGATGTAAAGCACAAATGGAACCGCACAAATCACCAAGAAAAGCAGTTGGATTCCTCCACAAATAAGTCTCAAATCAATACTGTAAATTGCCTAAACAGCACCAGAACATCAAGATGAATTGTCTTCTAGAATTTTGTTCCAGCAGTATGGGGCATTAAAACTAAAAACAGATTTACCTAGCTCGGTGGAGAACCTAGGAATCTCAAGAGTTAACCAATCCTGTGAAGTGGTTTGGTAATTCTGGCCACACTTCAACAGCAAAGTTCGATAAGACGTATGTTTTTGAAGAAGGTCCTTGTAAACAAAAAGGAGTAATGTAGAGATCTACGGGTCTTTAGTGAAGTCCAGCCAACCGTTTGATGCATTGATGAATATTAAAACTGTAACAAAATAAAGGGCACTATGCTTCCATTCAGCCGCAAGAGCATAAGTGATGTCGGGAACTGATGTTTGGCGATTAGGCCTGGCACGCAGTCAGCTTTCCAATTCATCCAAAATGTGTTTGAAGGGTTTTATGTCATGTTTCTGTGCAAGCCAGTCAAGTTCTTCCACACCAGTCTCGACAACCCGTTTCGGTATGGACCTCGCTTTGTGCACAGGGGCATTGTCATGCTGAAACAGGAAAGGTTATTCCCCAAATGGTGGCCACAAGGTTGGAAGCACAGAATCGTCTAGAATGTCATTGTATGCTGTAGCATTAAGATTTCCCTTCACTGGAAATAAGGGGCTTAGCCCAAACCATGAAAACAGCCCCCGACCATGCATTGGGGCAGGTAGCTTTCCCCTGGTATCCGCCTAACCCGGATTTGTCCAACACACTGCCAGATGGTGAAGGATGATTCATCACGCCAGAGAACGCATTTCCACTGCTCCAGAGTCCCATGGCAGCGAGCTTGACACCACTCCAGCTTGTGTGGCTGCTCGGCCATGGAAACCCATTTCGTGAAGCTGCTAACCAACAGTTATTTTGCTGTCGTTTCTTCGAGGCAGTTTGGAACTTGGTAGTGAGTGTTGCAACAGAGGACAGACTATTTTTACTCACTTCAGCACTCGGTGGTCCTATTCTGTGAACATGTGTGTCCTACCACTTCGCTGTTGTTGCCCCCAGAGCTACACTTCCACTTCACAGTAAAATCACTTACAGTTGACCGGGCTAGCTGTAGTAGGGCAGACATTTGACAAACTGACTTGTTGGGAAGGTGGCATCCTATGACAGTGCCACGCAGTGCCACGCTGAAAGTCACTGAGCACTTCAGTAAGGCTGTTCTACTGCCAATGTTTGCCTATGGAGATTTTGTGTGCTCAATTTTATATACCTGTAATCAATGGATATGACACAAATAGTCAAATCAATTAATTTGAAGGGGTGTCCACATAGTGTTTGTGTGTATATATTTATATGACACCATTGGTCAATAATGGTGTTTGACTTTCGTTGATGTTTACATCAACTGTTATGTAAACTATCTCAAAGTGAAATTGTAATGTATTCCTCTTTGCAGATTCACACAGTACCAGAGGATGTTGGGTACATTGGCACAATGTGAATTCTCAATGGGGAAGACCTTGCTGGTGTATGACATGAACCTCCGGGAAATGGAAAACTATGAGAAAATATACACTGACATTGGTGAGAGAAATGGCATCTCAGTCCTTTACACAAGGGTTCCCGTACTTGTTCCTGGACTGAGTTAGGCAACCCTGCATTACACTGTTCTATTGTCAGAACTTATAATCACGCCATATTTGATTCTCTTTCTCTTCAGAACAAAACATCACATCAGCACATGATAAAATATCAGAATGCAAAAAGGAGATCCAGAGGGCAAAGAGAATACGAAAGAATCGTCAAGGTGAGGTTAACCCGGGTTCACTTAAATATGCATTAAAGTGCAAGATGGCTATATACATTTTGGGGAAATGATCTATTGTTTTAACTTGCACAATTTGATTAACATAATTTCCGGACTATAAGCCGCTACTTTATTCCCACACTTTGAACCATGCGGTTTATACAATGACGCGGCTAATTTATGGATTTTTCCCGCTTTCACAAGATTCATGCCGCCAAAAAACTGAGCACCGTCACATAATGTGACGTAAATCGAGCGCGCTCAAACTTCCCATCATTCTGATTACGGTGGTAATTTTGTCACCCTCATCATGGCAAAGACACGGAGAAATGCATATGATGCAGCTTTCAAGTTGAAGGCGATCGATCTGGCTGTTGGAAAAGGAAATAGAGCTGCTGCATGGGAGCTTGGCCTTAATGAGTCGATTATAAGACTTTGTAAACCGCAGCGTGAGGAACTGACTCAGTGCAAAAAGACAACAAACCTTTCAGAGGGAAGAAAAGCAGATGGCCCAAAGTATTTGCAGCCACTCGACCTCAGTGTAAATCGTGCATTTAAGGTGGCGCGCCGTGTTCAGTGGGAGGCTTGGATGACAAGTGGGGAGAAATCGTTCACTAAAACGGGCCGCATGCGAAGAGCAACTTATGGTCAAGTCTGCCAGTGGGTCCTGACAGCGTGGAGCATTGTCAAACAAATCCACTATCATCAACGGGTTTCGAAAGGCTGGACTGCTGCGTGTTGAAGGGGCAGCATGAGCTCAGCGGGGTATTTGCCTCCGGATGGAAGTGACGAGAGCGACAATTAAAACGATCCAACATCGGATGAAGCAATTCTGAGGCTATTCAACTCCGACACCGAAGGAGATGACTTCAGTTGTTTCAGTGCACTGGAGGAGGAAGATGGTGACCAATGTCACCATCTTCTGTTTTAATTTTTGTTACAAGCCGTGTTTCGTTTAAAGGCTGTGTAAAGTTCATTTGTTTCAATGTACCGGTAGGCACCTGCGGCTTATAGACATGTGCGGCTTATTTATGTACAAAATACATATTTTTTAATAATTCAGTGGGTGCGGTGCGGTTTATATTCAGGTGCGCTTAATAGTCCAGCAATTACAGTAGTCTTGTGTCAATACTTTTAGTATAGGAATCTGGTACTGGAGTAAACTTAAATGTCGCTGGTGTCCTTTAATTTTGCAGAGTATGATGCACTGGCAAAGGTCATCCAGCAACATCCAGATCGCCATGAAACACTGAAGTGAGTGTACGGCCTCTTTTCTCTACATGTTTTAATGGAGGCAGCCAACATGTACAGGTATACCATGCACATGCCGATATTCATTTTGATTTTAAATGTGATCTTTTTTCATTTTTTTCACCACAGGCAGTTGGAGGCACTTGACAAAGAGCTCCAGCAGTTGTCTCACATCAAAGAGAATGTGGAAGATAAGGTAGGCCTGTTTCCTGTGTGTTTTATTTGACTATCTTATCGACTAATCTGTGCCCCCGCACATTGATTTTGTACCGGTACACCCTGTATATAACCTTGTTATTGTTATTGTTGCTCTTCAAGAAATAAATATTTTTTTACTTCATTTTAGTAAATACTTAACACTTATTTTTCTTTAAACTGCATTGTTGGTTAGGGGCTTGTAAGTAAGCATTTCACTGTAAGGTCTACACCTATTATTAGGCGCATTTGACAAATAGCATTTTATTTAACTATATATTTCTATGGTGTTTTCTGAATATATTGTCTGTTTGTCCCTCAGCTGGAGTTGAGGAAGAAACAGTTCCATGTGCTCCTCAGTACCATCCAGGAACTACAGCAGACACTGGAGAGTAAGTATGACTGTTGCCGTTGTGCTCTCCTATGGCAAGATGGGCTATGGGTATGCTGGACTGTGTGGCGATCATTATACAAGGGGTGGGTCTGATCCTGAATGTTATTATTACATTCTCACATTTTAGACTAACATCTAGTTAACAGAGGAGATTTCTATAAACCTTGCTGTCTGTCTCTGACATTTGCAACATTGTTTCAATATTCAAATTCGATCTCCAGATGTCCCATAGTAATGAATGTGTCGGGATCAGGCGAGCAGCTTTTGTCAGCCAGTCGAAATCACGAAGCATCATAATTTTTATGGCTGTTCGCTACCGGTCAAAAGGTTTTGAACTCCTACTCATTCAAGGGTTTTTCTTTATTTTTACTATTGTATACATTGTAGAATAATAGTGAAAACAAACTGTGAAATAACACATGGAATCATATAGTAATCAAAAAAGTAAAATAAATCTAAATATATTTTATATTTTGAGATTCTGCAAATAGCCACCCTTTGCCTTGATGACAATTTCACACACTCTTGGCATTCTCTCAACCAGCTTCACCTGGAATGCTTTTCCAACCGTCTTGAAGAAGTTCTCTCATATGCTGAGCTCTTGTTGGCTGCTTTTCCTTCACTCTGCGGTCTGACTCATCCCAAACCATCTCAATTTGGTTGAGGTCAGGGGATTGTGGAGACCAGGTCATGTGACGCAGCACTCCATCACTCTCCTTGGTAAAATAGCCCTAACACAGCCTGAAGGTGTGTTGGGTCATTTTCCTGTTGAAAAACAAATGATAGTCCCACTAATCACACACCAGATGGGATGGCCTATTGCTGTGGTAATCATTCTGGTTAAGTGTGCCTTGAATTCAAAATACATCAGACAGTGTCACCAGCGAAGCACCCCCACACCATAATACCTCCTCCATACTTTACGGTGGGAAATACACATGCAGAGATCATCCACCGGTCTAATGTCCATTGCTTGTGTTTCTTGGCCCAAGCAAGTCTCTTCTTATTGGTGTCCTTAAGTAGTGGTTTCTTTGCAGCAATTTAACCATGAAGGCCTGATTCTCTGAACAGTTGATGTTGAGATGCATCTGTTACTTGAACTCTGAAGCATTTATTTGGGCTGCAATTTCTGAGGCTGGTATCTCTAACTTATCTGCAGCAGAGGTAACTCTGGGTCTTTCATTCCTGTGGTGGTCCTCATGAGAGCCAGTTTCATAGCACTTTATGGTTTTTGTGACTGCACTTGAAGAAACGTTAAAAGTTCTTGACATTTTCCTGGTTGACTGACCTTCATGTCTTAAAGTAATGATGGACTGTCATTGCTCTTTGCTTATTGGAGCTGTTCTTGCAATGGTGTAGACTTGGTCTTTACCAAATAGGGCTCTTGTGTATATCCCCCTACCTTGGCACAACACAACTGATTGGATCAAATGCATTAAGAAGGAAAGAAATTCCACAAATTAACTTTTACCAAGGCACACCTGTTAATTGAAATGCATTCCAGGTGACTACTTCAGGAAGCTGGTTTAAAGAATGCCAAGAGTGTGTAAAGCTGTCAAGGCAAAGCGTGGCTATTGGAAGAATCTCAAATATAAAATATATTTTGATTTGTTTACATTTTCTTGGTTACTCGATTCCATATGTGTTATTTCATAGTGTTGATGTCTTCACTTATTCTACAATGTAAAAAATAAAAACCCTTGAATGAGTAGGTGTTAACTTTTGACCGGTTGTTTTGTATGTATACACTATCAATAGAAAATAGGTCAAACGAAGTGAAGTTAGTTTGCGGTCTTTCTAGCTTCAGTTTCATTAAATGTCACCTAGAATACAGCGTAGTGCAAATGCAGCTACTTTGCTCTTCTGGCTGCACTTTTTGCCGTGACTTCGTCTCAGGCCTCACACCAGTACCAATATATCCTCCAAACACCAGCTTCAGGCATTATTACTTAAGCGATTGAGATCCACTACCCTTCTGTAATTATGTTAATGTATTTTGTTTTATCAGATGATGAGAAGTCAGAGAATGATGACGCTCAGGAAAGCTCCATGGAGAATGGAGAATGAATTCATCTCGGCTGTCAATGTAATTTAGTTAGGTACAATTTGTTTTGATAATGCTTTGCATTTGAACAATGAAGTTTCACTTGAGTTGACATTTTGTTTTTATAATACCTGTATGTATTTTTGCTGAATAAAGTTGTCAATTGCTCTTCCACATTCTCTTCATTAGAATGTCAGTGGGGTTAGGGAAGCTGTCACTGGGTGGGAGTGTAGCCAGGGGTTGTTGTTTTCCTATATTCACCTTGGCACTAACATGACTTGGGTTTGAGGATCCTCTCACAAATGTATATGTATCCACCAAATAGAGAATGTAGCAGGTGGGATGCGGGTGGGATGATTAAGAATTTAGCCCTACTCTTACGCTGTGCCATGGGATCTTTAGGGACCACAGAGTCAGGACACCTGTTTAACGTCCCATCCAAAAGACAGCACCCAACACAGGGAAATGTCCCAATCACTGCCCTGGGACATTTTTAACTTTAGACCAGAGGGAAGAGTGCCTCCAACACCACTTCCTGCAGCATCTGGTCTCCCATCCAGGACCAACCCTGCTTAGCTTCAGAAGCAAGCCAGCAATGGGATATAGCAACTGTAGATTGGCCAATAAGCCTAGTTGGCACATTTCACGCTAGATGTATTAACTACAAACGGGTAAAACGTGTTTTTAATTCTGGTGCCTCTCTTCTCACATGTTAGTTAGCTAGCTGAAAGGACATCCAAAGTTCCTCCATAGAAGCTGCTCCTAGGTATAAATCTGTGGACCTAATTCAGATTTTGCTGGTCATAAGATGCCTCAGTCCTCTCACCCATCCCCAAAATTGTGGTCGCATCTTGTGCCATAGGCTACACTAGTCTGTCCAGCACGCATGTAAACAACTAGCTTGCCTGCTCAATATTCACTGATTGGAGAAGTAATTTAATGAGCCGAATAAAAAATCCAATTTAATAGACTGATTTCGCAGGTTAAAAAAGGATCGGTATAAACCTGTAGGCTTGTGTATCAAGAGTGGTCCACCACCAAAAGGACATCCAGTTTTTTTTATGGTTTTTCTACCATAAATTTTTCCCATTTTCAAATTGATTATCAAAACATCACACCAGGGTAAACCTACGTGAAACACAGCCCTTATTTGAAGTGTTTCTAAAATCCCCTATGAGAAAATTAAATGGTGAAAAAACCTTTTAGAACCATTTCCCTGTTTGACCCCTAGGTTTTATGGCTATTATGACACCTCCACTGTGGGGCTCTGTTATGCGAGACTTCAGTTCTGGGTTAACTGAGATTACAACATTCCCAATGACAGACAGGTTTGGTAGGATGTCCTCTATGGGCTGTCCTCTTTTTACACCACTAGATGTCCCTATCTCACCAGATAAGGGATGAGTCTGGTTTTTGCCCAATGGACCGGTGGTGTGGCCTGGACTGGATTGAAACAGATACATACAGTACATTCGGAAAGTATTCAGACCCGCTGACTTTTTTTGTTAAGTTACAGCCTTATTCTAAAATAGAGTGTGCAGAGCTGTTATTCTACGATGTAGAAAATTGTAAAAATAAATAAATACCCTGGAATAATATAAAACTTTTGATCTATATATATATATATATATATATATATACATTTTAGTTGATCAATTTAGTTTTAGACTTGTAATTTTGTGTTCTCATCAATGGTTATGTCCATTGCTTTTCATGGTTTTATTCACACTCTTTCATTGAAAGATCAGTCACCCTTGACCCTGAACATCATTACTACCCCGAGTAAGGTCTGAAAATCATTTGGTTCTGATGAGTAAGAGAGAGAGAGAGGATGGCTCTTTGTTTCACTTAATATCATTATAAGACAGTTCCATTGTTGAGTCACACTGTAGGGTCCAGTGGTAGCACCCTGCTGCCTGGAGATTTGGCGAGATGCTGTGTCTTTTAAGGATGGAGTATTGCCAAGTTAACGAGGTAAAGAGATGGAGTGGAATTTGCTAGCGCGTGCAGGCTAGCTGTCTGGATCTCTGTTAGCAGATCTGAAGTGACAGACGGGCTGATGAGAAGGAGCAGAAAGCATTAGAGCGCTATCCTCCTCTCATTATCTCCCTCCAGTTCAGCTAAATATCTCCTTGTACTTTGGCTTCAACTCATGAGCCTGAAAGAAATGACAAAATGTTCACATTATTGAAAATGCTGAAACACCCTTGGTTATGAAAAAATCCATGATGTTCCTTTGAATAAATTCAGGAGATTAGGCCTATATGACTTACACAATTTAGTTATGCTTTTCCATGTCCAGTCATTACAGTGTACAATATATTGTCACTGGATATCCTTATGTTACCCCAACACAGACACCCTGACATCAGAGAAAATATACATATTCTATACATGACCTTGGATGTCAGGGTGTGTCTATGGGATAAAAGAGTGATATCCAGAGAGAGACATCAGTCACGTGTGACAGAGAAAACTGTCTGCAGAGTGGAGTTAAGGCCTCTTGCATTGGTCCTGCTCTTAATGACCACAGCCTTTTGGAGCAGAGAGAAACACACAGATACAGATGCCACACAGCACAACACTGCAGCCAGTCAGGCAGGCCATGCTACTAGCACAGTGTGCCCTGATCCAAAACCCTTCCAGAGAGATGCAGTGCACCTACACATCCACAGGAGGGCACTCTGATGTCTTGATGAGGATCAGGTTTTCGGAGGGTAGTCACTAGATAGCCACGCTAGAATGTAATAGAGTACTTGCACGGGTCAGTTTTCTGGAGCCGCACCCTCACCACGCCGCATAGAATTGTTCCAAGAGCCGACCCGTTATCCATCATATAACATCAATTTATGTCATTGTTTTTATGACTCCAGAGTAGTAGGCTTTACTATTATTGTTATTAGTAGGCTATTATTACTAATTCCCTTCCCCACATTAAATTAATTTCTCTGCATGTGTATTCAACATTGTATAAAAGGAAAACATGCCATGAATTAAGAATGATATATTTTTATTTTCACAATCCGATGCATCACTCAAATTATTTAGAGAAAAAGAGCATTCTAATTAGCCTTCTTACCTAATGAAAGCATATAGCTGACATAACGAAACAATACATTGACATGCAATATTGTCTAGATAATCATATAGTTTATACCTAATTAAAACTTAAATAAACCATTCCCAGAGTCGGATAAAGGCTGCAAAGATAGGCTACATAAGTAAGCTGTTGGCAACTCAAACTCAGTGGTGAAAAAGTACCCATTGTCAAACTTGAATAAAAGTAAAGATACCTTAATAGAAAATGATTCAAGTAAAAATGAAAGTCACCCAGTAAAATACTACTTGAGTAAAAGTATTTGGCTTTAAATATACTTAAGTATCAAAAGTAAATGTAATTGCTAAAATATACTGAAGTACACGTACTTCTCAAGTGAACATCCCTGGTCGCGCAGCACCTGTTTCCATGATGCTATTGTAGCCTATTCCTTTAACCTTTCTTTTTATTTCTCGGGTTAGGCCTACGTTAGGCCTATGTTAGCCATTTTAGTGTGAAGTAACAAAAGTAAAAGTATAAATAATTTCAAGTTCCTTATATTAAGCAAACCAGAGACACCATTTTCTTGTTATTTTAAGGTACGGATAGCCAGTGGCACATTCCAACACTCAGACATCATTTACAAACGAAGCGTGTGTTTAGTGAGTCCGCCAGATCAGAGGCAGTAGGGATGACCAGGGATGTTCACTTGAGAAGTACGTGTATTGGACCATTTTCCTGTCCTGCTAAGCAGTCCAAATGTAACGAGTACTTTTGTGTGTCATGTAAAATGTATGGAGTAAATAGGACATTGTTTTCTTTAGGAATGTAGTGAAGTAAAAGTAAAAGTTGGCAAAAATATAAATAGTAAAGTAAAGTACAGATACCCTGAAAAACTGCTTAAGTAGTACATTAAAGTATTTTTAGTTAAGTACTTTACACCACTGCTCAAACGTTTACCAGCTGCACAGGTTTAAACTTTATTTGGCCTATGTATGGTCTAATGAACAAAAGCCTGAATTAATGTAATAATCCTAATTGATACTTAACTGAACTATTGAAAACAAATAGGCCTAACTGCTTGCACTTTGTGCAGGCTGTGTATCCATAATCAATCTACCGTGTTGATGTCCTTCCAAACTGGGGATTTCACTCGCGCAGCACCTGTTTCCATGATGCTATTGTAGCCTATTCCTTTAACCTTTCTTTTTATTTCTCGTGTTAGGCCTACGTTAGGCCTATGTTAGCCATTTTAGTGTGAGTTAGGCTATGCAGGGAGTCAACTTGTCAACAAGTCATATTTTCACGTGGGGAGAGGGAACATTATAACATTTTAGCACCACACAAATAGGCCTTTTCACCACATAAACCCTTTTTACAGCAAGCAATGAAGATGTAGAAGCATGGTGGCTTGAAAAAACCCTTAGAAAGGCAGGAACCTAGGAAGAAACCTAGAGAGGAACCAGGCTCTGAGGGGTGGCCAGTGCTCTTCTGGCTGTGCCGGGTGGAGATGATAATAATAGACATCCAGATTGTTCTTCAAGATGTTCAAATGCTCATAGATGACCAGCAGGGTCAAATAATAATCACAGTGGTTGTAGAGGGTGCAACAGGTCAGACAGCAGGTGCAAGAGAGAGAGAGAGAGAGAGAGAGAGAGGGGAGAGAGAGAGAGAGAGAGAGAGAGAGAGAGAGAGAGAGAGAAGGAGAGAGAGAGAGAAGGAGAGAGAGAGACAGAGAGAGAGAGAGAGAGAGAGAGAGAGAGAGAGAGAGAGAGAGAGAGAGAGAGAGAGAGAGAGAGAGAGAGAGAGAGAGAGAGAGAGAGAGAGAGAGAGAAGGAGAGAGAGAGAGGAGAGAGAGAGAGAGATAACCCCTGCCTTGGTGGGACATACTGTAATATTTTTGCTGAGAGAGAAAAGTGATACAGTCAGATTGGATCTTCTGTTAAATACAGAAGTGCTGTTCCCTGAGAATAGCAGTAAGGAATCTGTTCTCAGGTCAGATGCTCATTGTGAGATTCCCAAGTTAAACCAATTGCAGCCAAATTCCTTTCATTCCAAAGCTTGGGGACAAATGATTGCTGGACTCAACACCCATGGATTCCTCAACACTGATTATCTTGTTTTTTGAGACATAAAGCCACTTTTTAATCGTCTGGGTTTAGGTTCGTTTGTTAGCAGAATTCCTTCACTTTGGTGAGGGAGCAAAGGTCAACAGACATAACTGCCTGACTCTCTGGGGAAACACTGTTTCTGCTCAACCATCTGACAGACGCTCATGGGCCATGGCCCAATATTTTGGTAACCAGGCTGAGGTGTGTTTGAGGCGGCATTCTATCTGGGAACTGAGTGGTACCTGGGACATTGGTCGGGGCAGTGTAAGGGCTTGGTCAGGTTTGTTCTGGAGTTAGCGCCTAACCCATTAGGGACATTGGCCTGACTACCCATTGTTCCCAAAAGCTCTTTGTGCAAATGCCAAAGAGAGAAATAGAAAACACTAATGTTTTTTTTTGTTGTGTAACATCTTTATTAGGATTTATTGAAATTGCTTGTATATCATCCACACTCAGTAATCTTGAACAGAATAATAATGCTGGTAAGTGGTTTTCAGATTGTTCACATTATAATGTTACACGGACAGAAGGGAAGTACATACATGGACGTTTAATTATTGTATTTTTTCATATTTTTTTGTTACCTGGCAAGCCACATGCTTTGGAGCTCAAGAAACAGGGTTAATTAATTATCATCATCATCATCGTCGTCATCATCAATATTATCAGACATTCTCTAATTAGGCCTATTTTTATTAATTGCACAAACTTTTGAAAGACATAGAAACCTGAATGACTGTTTATAGAATTCAAGACAGAGAAAACATGACAGATAAAATGCAAGGGGTTCACTAATGGTTATACAGACGAGCTTGGCCGAGCTGACTGTTCTTATTGCAACTAGGTTCTTCTGGGCCTTTTTCACTGGGGCCTTGTGCTTAAATGGACTCAGCTAGCTCAGTAGTCTGACAGCAGCTTAAAAAACTAATCCTTTCATTTGAATCATGAACGGCCATTTGTAAACAGAGCGGGTAGAAACACTTTTCCCATTTACAATTGTTAACACTAACATCAAAAACTTCCCACAAACCAACACATAAAGCCCCTTTAGAGCAAGGGCATCTTGTGTAATGAAACGGTAACTACACTGAACATAAACCCTGCATGCAGGATTACCTTGACAAAGGAGAAATGCTCACTAACAGGGATGTAAACAAATTTGTGCAGAAAATCTTAAGAGAAATAAGCTTTTTGTGCATATGGAAAATTATTGGGATATTTTATTTCTGCTCATGAAAAATTAGAACAACACTGTAAATGTTGCGTTTGTGAGGTAAAACTACTGCTGATACCTTACTGTAACTCTGAGATGAAATCCTGCCGGTTTCGTAAATACAATGTGCACAAACAGGCATAGTAACACATAGCACAACTGCATGCAC
Source organism: Oncorhynchus keta (assembly GCF_023373465.1). Taxonomy (NCBI): domain Eukaryota; kingdom Metazoa; phylum Chordata; class Actinopteri; order Salmoniformes; family Salmonidae; genus Oncorhynchus; species Oncorhynchus keta. Next base: position 14,687,383 of record NC_068441.1, read on the forward strand.
TTTGTCAACACTATGTAGGAAACTTCAAGAATTATACAATTGTATACCACATTTTTCTTCCACAATGAAAAAGACATCAAGTTAAAAGGTTCTGTGGCATAGCACCTAGCACCGAAAATGAGAAACTATCAACAGACTCAACACACAGGCAATACAACATTCAGGACAACACATCTAAAAACGTAACCAAAATCGAGTTTTATGTACAATACTCCAAAATACTTCTGTTTAACTGTACCAATCGACAACTTACTTTTTCTGGCACCAGAATATTTCTACCTAAGAACTGGATGTCCCCCCCACCTTCAGTGTGACAATCAGACTGCAAAGCTACATCTGATTGGAGTAGGAGGTGGGTCCGCCCACAGCACTGTATTCTGATACCTGCTCCTGGTCTCCCTGGGCGCTGTAGCCTCCTGACTGGTCAAAACTGCCCTGGTTGTAGGGCTGCTGCTGGTTGATTGTCTCAGCCTGTTTTTCGGGAGGCGCTCCAGCGTACCGAGCTGGTCCTCCTTTATGCCAACCAGTCTCCTTGAAGACAAACCAGATGTTTCCTGCCCACAGGATGAAGTTTAGGAAGCCAAACACCTGGGGAGAGACAGAGGTAACACTTTATTTGGATAGTCCATCTGTCGCTGCTCTAAAGACTAGTAAGATCAGTAAGATTTAAACTACCTGAACCCTAACCTTAACCATTATTCCAAACCTAACTGTAACCTTAGCAAGCAGTTGCTCATCAACAGATAGTTTGTTGACAGTAGGACCATCTGTAGAGTATCTACTAGCTGGACTATCTAAATAAAGTGTGACTGAGACAGAGTATCACAGCAAAACAAACATACTATGGTTTATAATGTGTGTTTTGGTAGTGTGCAGTTCGCATTCGGACGCACCACAGAGGTATTGAGGCCTGACCAGCGGGGTCCTTGCACTGAGCCACACTTGTTGGTCATGACCTTACAGGCAGACATGAGCTCCTGCACCTCATCTGGGTCTGTGGCCACCTTGATGTCCGACAGGGCTTTAGCCCAGGCTGAAGAACTGACCAGCCACATGAAGGAGAACACCACGGTCACTATAAAGTCCTGAGGGGGAGGGGGACATGTTACTGAATATTGTTAAAGTTACTGTTTGCACAACCAGCAGATGTCAAAGGTGCAAGGACTGAGTATAATATAGAAAATATATTGTCTGTAATATATATTGCCGCATGGAAGCACTACAAACACATAGCATACTATCTTATTCAAAATGTAGATTTGAACATGGAAAAGCGTGAAAGGTGAGCAGCTCACGATCAGAGGGCCTCGGTTATTTTCGCGGTACTTGTTCTGGAAGAAGATGTAGACTATGGTGGCCATGAAGGAGTAGAGGAAGGCGAACACAGCGATGGTGACAAAGAACTCAGCCGAGGAAGTGTAGTCCCCGATGAGAAAGAGCCTCTCCCTCCTCCTCCCCTCACACAGCGGAGCCTCAAAGGACACCTGGTGCAACCTTCCACAGAGAGGGGAACAGAGGAGTCTAAAACACCTGTAGTCACTCTTTAAATAATGGAGAAAATAAGTCTGTCAAAAGTAATCAAAAGACCACTGAGGCTCTTATCTCGTGTGTCTCTGAGTGAAATATTAGCAAAGCTACCACTGACAGCATTTTAGACATCTTGTCTGGTGCTAATCAATGTGTTTGGCCTCAGCTTACACAGGGCTAGGCTACACAGTTGGATCTTAATTGCCTTGACTAAATCTTTCATATGGTGTTAGAAAATACATCTGACATTGTCTCAAATATTAAACCCACTAGGCTGGTGTTGAAATGTATACTTCACACACACGCACATTCGTACGCAAATAAACAGTAACACATTGACCAAGAAGACATTTTAATGAGGGGCAATAGTTCTGGAGATGATGACTCCTATTCTCTTTGGATGATTTAAAATGTTAACGGGGCTGCACTGCACTCTTTTTTACTGCTGCTGATCTTATCGACTCGTTCAGTCCGAAGAACAAATATTGACTCATTTCATTCATTTGAGTCAGTAATGACAGACCGCGCAGGACCCCCTACCGGCGAACGATTAACTGAAAACAAATGATTCTACAAGCCTCTCGTTCATCATAGGGGGTTTATCTGAGCTGTCATTTGTGACTGGGATTTACAAAAATGTGCTTCAAACATTTGTGATGGCTAGGTATATAAATAAGATTATTTATCGATACCTTTGAAATTATGTTAAATTGCGGCAGCAACCAGACTAGATCGTGGATGACTCTTTTTGAAATTACTTGACTACCGCGAAGGAGATAAGCACATAACGTTTGCGAACTGCAGCAGCCCCCCAATCGATTAATGAACGAGTTCGAGTTTGTTGAGCAAAGGCAGGCCGTGAAGTCTGTGTTTTGGTTTGACAAAGCTGTGTCCATCAATAACATTCAATAATCAATTAATTACATTCATTCTTGCACCATACGATAAATTATTAGTTGTAAATATGTATTTTTCACATAATAATCCGGCTGTATGATTCATTGTGGCAAGCAGGTCAAACTAAAATGAATGAGTCACTTGGAAAAATGTATAATGACCCTCGAGTCAGTAAAAATAGTAATTTAAAAAGAAAGAATCGTTCGCGAACTGCACATCACTAATTCCTATTATCTGTCTGAAATGTTACGAGAGAAAGTTTCGTACCTAAAAGGGTAGGCAAAATCGATGCCAATACTGAGGTTGCTGCTGGCCTTGTCAAGCTGGCAGTCCACACTAACCCACAGCTGTCCACTGTAGCCTCCACATGTCGCAAATGCAAAAATTGAAAAAAGCTGTTGAGAAACACAAACAAAAACCACAACATTATTGAATTGGAACTCTGTTCAGGAGTAAATTGCCTAACCATTTAATAACTAATCTGTTTAAAGTCTGAGAGGACATTACTAAAGACCCAACCAACTGAGAACTAGAAGAACCTCAGGGATAACATGTCTTGCTGTCATTTCCTCTAAAATATTTATGCATCCATCAATTCAAATCAAACTTTATTTGTCACATGCGCCAAATACAACTAGTGTAGGTAGACCTTACTGTGAATTGCTTACTTATAAGCCATTAACCAACAGTGCAGTTCATGAAGAGTTAAGAAAATATTCACCAAATAAACTAAAGTAAAAATAAAAAAGGTTACACAATAACGATATACAGGGGGTACTGGTACAGAGTCAGTGTGTGGGGGTACATGTTAGTTGAGGTAATTTGAACATGTAGGTAGGGGTGAAGTGACTATGCATAGATAATAAACAGCAAGTAGCAGCAGAGCACAAAACAAATGGGGGGGTGTCAATGTAATGGTCCGGTGTCCATTTGATTAATTGTTCAGCAGTCTTATGGCTTGGGGGTAGAAGCTGTTAAGGAGCCTTTTGGTCCTAGACTTGGCGCTAAGGTACCGCTTGCCGTGCGGTAGCAGAGAAAACAGTCTATAACTTGGGTGACTGGAGTCCATGACAATTTTATGTACTTTCCTCTGACACCGCCTAGTATATCGGTCCTAGATGGCAGGAAGCTTGGCCCCAGTGATGTACTGGGCCGTATGCACTACCCTCTGTAGAGCCTTACGGTCAGATACCGAGCAGTTGCCATACCAGGCGGTGATGCAACTGGTCACTATTCTCTCGATGGTGCAGCTGTATAACCTTTTGAGGATCTGGGGACCCATGCCAAATCAGCTGTCATGTCAAAGATAACATGAAGCTAGCAGCACTAATCCCTCCAAACAATTGTTTAGTCTTCTGGCAGGCAAAGCAGTGTTCAATTTCAATTAGGCCTCCTCCCACACACAGGTAATTCACATCCAGAAACACTATAGAAAAGGTCCATAGAGTTGGTGGAATTGCTGTTTAATTAATTGCCATTTGCGCAGCTGGACCAGAGCGCTTTAATTAGGTCAGGCGGAAATGTCAGACAGATCTCATCTCATTAAAAGGAGGAAATCGTCCCAACTCTTGTCTAATCCAGACATTCTGTGCGTCCACGAATCAACCGATTCTGTCATCTTTCATCAAAACTATCTGTAGCAATCGGGAGAGCGGGTCCTCAGTTATTGTTTATAGTTATTACCGCAGTGCCCGGCTTGGAGCGCAAGCTTCAAACCTATTGTGTTATGTCAATGGACAATGATCACGGAACTATAGAACATCCCAGGCCAATTATGCCATTGATATCTGGTTAAAATGTAACAAAATTACATGTACATATGAAAATAAACCTGGAAGGATTAATTTTTTTATTTTTTTTACCTTTATTTAACCAGGCAAGTCAGTTAAGAACATATTCTTATTTTCAATGACGGCCTGGGAACAGTGGGTTAACTGCCTGTTCAGGGGCAGAACGACAGATTTGTACCTTGTCAGCTCAGGGGTTTGAACTCACAACCTTCCGGTTACAAGTCCAACACTCTAACCACTAGGCTACGCTGCCGCCCAAGGATGAAATATTTGGTGAATTGATAAATCTTGATATCAAACTGATTGAGATTATAGACTGAATAATTCATAATTGATCGATTTATTTGCATTATTATTCTCATGATTATGATTTATGGTTAGGATCCTAAATGACTCAATCATGATTCCTATTGAACTGAATGACCTAATTATGTTCATAATGATTGTTATGATTAGACTTTTGTGATTATGTCATAAGGTGTATGCACCAATTTGTAAGTCGCTCTGGATAAGAGCGTCTGCTAAATGACTTAAATGTAAATGTAAATGTAATTATGAATTTGATTGGATACATGTTATTCTGTTTCCTTTTGTTATGCAGCACAGACAGACTACCCAGTAAATAAATATACCACGTTGTGGTTAAAGGAATTCCTGCCTCAGTCTCCTCCAGTCCTCTGTCATCTTACCCATGACCACCTGTTCACCTTCACTATTGTCAGTCTGTCTAGCTACCCACACAGATTCCAATAATCGTTAAACCACTCTCTCTGTGGTGGACTCACCCTGCAGACTTATACAGAGGCAGCGATACGGCTATGGCTAACAATGTCTGGAGTACCCACCCAAGGAAGAGTGAGCCAGGTTGAGAAAGACAGAGACACACAGAGAACGAAACAGAGAAGAAACTCTTCAACGTGAAGGATCTGTGTGTAAATTACAGGCCTGACAAAGAACAGTTGAAAACGGAAGTTTACATACACGTAGGTTGGAGTCATTAAAACTCGTTTTTCAACCACTCCACACATTTCTTGTAAACAAACTATAGTTTTGGCAAGTCGGGTTAGGACATCTACTTTTTGCATGACACAAATAATTTTTCCAACAATTGTTTACAGACAGATTATTTCACTTATAATTCACTGTATCACAATTCCAGTGGGTCAGAAGTTTACATACGCTAAGTTAACCACTTGGAAAAATACAGAAAATGATGTCATGGCTTTAGAAGCTTCTGATAGGCCAATTGACGTCATTTGAGTCAATTGGAGGTGAACCTGTGGATGTATTTCAAGGCCTACCTTCACACTCAGTGCCTCTTTGCTTGACATCATGGGAAAATCAAAAGAAATCAGCCAAGACCTCAGAAAATAAATTGTAGACCTCCACAAGTCTGGTTCATCCTTGGGAGCAATTTACAAACACCTGAAGGTAGCACGTTCATCTGTACAAACAATAGTACGCAAGTATAAACACCATGGGACCACGCAACCGTCATACCGCTCAAGGAGGAGACACATTCTGTCTCCTAGAGATGTACGTACTTTGGTGCAAAAAGTGCAAATCAAATCCAGAACAACAGCAAAGGATCTTGTGAAGATGCTGGAGGAAACAGGTACAAAAGTATCTATATCCACAGTAAAACGAGCCCTATATCGATATAACCTGAAAGGCCACTCAGCAAGGAAGAAGCCACTGCTCCAAAACCAGCATAAAAAAGCCAGACTACAGTTTGCAGTTTGCAGTTTTTTGGAGAAATGTCCTCTGCTCTGAAAAAACTAAAATAGAACTGTTTGGCCATAATGACCATTGTTATTTTTGGAGGAAAAAGAGGGGAGGTTTGCAAGCCAAAGAACACCATCACAACAGTGAAGCATAGTGGTGGCAACATCATGTTGTGGGAGTGCTTTGCTGCAGGAGGTACTGGTGCCCTTCCCAAAATAGATGGCTTCATGAGGATGGACAATTATGTGGATATATTGAAGCAACATCTCAAGACATCAGTTGGTTGCAAATGGGTCTTCCAAATGGACAATGACCCCAAGCATATTTCCAAAATGGCTTAAGGACAACAAAGTCAAGGTATTGGAGTGGCCATCACAAAGCCCTGACCTCAATCCGACAGAAAATTTGTGGGCAGAACTGAAAAGGCGTGTGCGAGCAAGGAGGCCTACAAACCTGATTCAGTTACACCAGCTCTATCAGGAGGAATGGGCCAAAACTCACCCAACTTATTGTGGCAAGCTTGTGGAAGGCTACCCGAGTTAAACAATTTAAAGGCAATGCTACCAAATACCAATTTAGTGTTTGTAATGTGTAATGTGATGAAAGAAATAAAAGCCAAAATAAATAATTCTCTCTACTATTAGAGAAAGAATCTACAAGACCCTGCTAGGTAAAGTCTCCCCTTATCTCAGCTCGCTGGTCACCATAGCATCTCCCACCTGTAGCACGCGCTCCAGCAGGTATATCTCTCTAGTCACCCAAAAAAACAATTCTTTCTTTGGCCGCCTCTCCTTCCAGTTCTCTGCTGCCAATGACTGGAATGAACTACAAAAATCTCTGAAACTGGAAACACTTATCTCCCTTACTTGCTTTAAGCACCAGCTGTCCGAGCAGCTCATAGATTACTGCATCTATACATAGCCCATCTATAATTTAGCCCAAACAACTACCTCTCCCCCTACTGTATTTATTTATTTATTTTGCTCCTTTATTTCTATCTCTGCTTTGCACATTCGTCGACTGCAAATCTACCATTCCAGTGTTTTACTTGCTATATTGTATGTACTTCACCACCATGGACTTGTTTTGCCTTTACCTCCCTTATCTCACCTCATTTGCTCACATTTTTCTACTGTATTATTGACTGTATGTTTGTTTTACTCCATGCTCCATGGGTAACTCTGTGTTGTTGTATGTGTCGAACTGCTTTGCTTTATCTTGGTCAGGTCGCAATTGTAAATGAGAACTTGTTCTCAACTTGCCTACCTGGTTAAATAAAGGTGAAAAATAAAAAAATAAAAAATAAACTGAGTTTAAATGTATTCGGCAAAGGTGTATGTAAACTACCGACTTCAACTGTAAAACAGTCAGAGGAAATACTGTCATTAGAGAAAACAATAGTCATAATCATACTCAACAGGGAGAGTTAGGCAAGCATGGTCATTCTGTAGCAGTTGAGTAGGAAAGGGAAAGGGGGATACCTAGTCAGTTTTACAACTGAATGCATTCAACTGAAATGTGTCTTCCGCATTTATCCCAACCCCTCTGAATCAGAGAGGTGCGGGGGGCTGCCTTAATCGACATCCATGTCTCCGGCGCCCAGGGAACAGTGGGTTAACAGCCTTGCTCAGGTGCAGAATGGCATAACCTTTCTGGTCCAACGCTCTAACCAACTAGAGCAGGGCTGAACCCAGCAACCCTGCAGTAACAGGGCAAGAACACTATCTACGCCATTAAGGTCCAGACATGTTGGCTGTAGCTGTGCTGTGCTGACATACAGATGGGCTATAATACTCCAATACACTTGTAATATCTATGATTGGATCATTGAGGGAGATATGAGGGTCAGTACTGGAGTACCTTAAGGGAGGTGTTGGAAGAATGAGGAACAATAACATTTAATATGATTTAATACACATCCTGTCCTTAAAGCAATGTAGTGGTTTTGAGTGTGCTCCCTAATCCTAGAGCCTGGGGGATTGTTCTTCCTCTTGAGGCCAGGACTAATGGGGTGTTACCAATTGTATCTGGGACTATCGGGAGGAATCACAGGCTGTGACAAATGCAGATGTGTAGTTTAATATTGCATAGGTTATCATTTCTATTGTACAAATACAAACAAATAACTCTCTGTGGCAATGATAGAAGAAAATCCTACGGCTATAGGGAAAAAAACTGTGATTCCATGTATTCATTGTATCTGGTGAATTTTATGACGTAATTACAACGAAATGAAAGAAAGCAAAAGATACAACATCCCTTTGAGGTAACACCTCCCTGTCTATAGTTCTCCAGTGAGATGTTTCTAATACCTATGAAAACGCATATAGAGGTTCTACCTCAAGACGCAGATTAGTGTTATAAGCCTGACATGGCAGCTTGGAGGTAGTTATATTAATCACAGTAGTCTACACCACTGAGCATTGAACCTCGGCTCCAAACTCTGTCTCAAACCAGGTATATGTACCCAGATACTTTTGTATAGTGTATCTGAGTGTACATTCTAGACGATTCTGTGCTTCCAACTTTGTATCAACAGTTTGGGGAAGGCCCTTTCCTGTTTCAGCATGAGGTCCATGCAGAAAGTGTTAGTTGAAAAAGAGGGCACCCACGGAACACATGTTAATTGAATCAGGCACCAAAAAAACAGACAAAGGATGGAAGAAATTGGAGAGAACTAGCGTATGATGGACAGTGGCCTATGTTCCCTGAAGAGCAATGGGCCTAATACTTGTTGGATTATACTTTGTTTTTGCATCTGTGGTTTGACGAAATTATGTTGAACTACTTCAGTTATGCACTCTAAAGATGAATCTCACTAGTTATTTCCTTGTCTCCTCTCCTTCATACCCACTGATCTGAAAAACAGCCTAGTTTCTTCATCAAAGACACAGGGTAGAGTCCCCCCAAGCGGTAAAGAGAGAAGCAGCAGTACCTCCACTACAAGTCCCTCTCAATGCATCTCAGCAGGACACACCATCTCCTACACTTTATCTTGGTCTCTCCAAGCCCATTTTCCATATAAAGCTATTTGCCTACAGGCTGCTCAAAACCATGATCACCATAATCAGAGCTGACACCTACTTAGCATGCAGCTCCATTCTGCCATGACAGGCAGCTGGATGGCCAGCTTGCCAAAAGGAGGAGAGATGGCAGTTTGGTTTCAATTCCTGGAAAGGCTGATTAAATGTCTTCTGACATTTTCAGATAATGCAGTTTGACCTCACACACTCACCTGGGTACGAGCGTCAGTATTGACTAACTGGTCTATTAACCAATTTACTGCCTGGTGCTCAGGCTGAGGTCTTTTCAAACAGCTCATAATTTTCACAACTTCACAGTATTATTCCAACCTCATAGCGCGGAAATGCACTGAGTATACAAAACATTAAGAACACCTGCTCTTTCCATGACATAGACTGACCAGGTAAATCGCAGTGAAAGCTATGATCCCTTATTGATGTGGGGGGTGGGGTGGGGGGTGTGTTCTAATGTTTAGTATACTCAATATATATATGTAAATCACAGGGAAATCATGTTTTAGCCTGCACTGGGCCATTAAGAGTGTACCGTTCATTTTGCTTCCCTCTACTGGAGGTAATGGGTGCTACTGAGTACTAACTACAGTGAAGATGGAAGCCCTTCCATTAACGGACAATTCATTGAAAACATTTAACTTTTAATAACCCTAAATGAGGCATTTAAAACTGTTACAAAAGAGAGTGAAAGTGCATGCTTGAACTAATGTACAATAACTGAACATCACATTCGTCATGTGCTGTACACCACATATTGCCACAGCCACTATCAGGTGATCCGTGCCACCTTGTGGTGGTAAATGGATAATAAGGGGAAGGTAATGTAGTAAGTAGGTAGTGTAGTAAGTAGGTAGTGTAGTAAGTAGCGAGTGTAGTAAGTAGGTTGTGTAGTAAGTAGGTAGAGTAGTAAGTAGGTAGTGTAGTAAGTAGGTAGTGCAGTAAGTAGTAAGTGTAGTAAGTAGCTAGTGTAGTAAGTAGGTTGTGTAGTAAGTAGGTAGTGTTGTAAGTAGGTCGTGTAGTAAGTAGGTAGTGTAGTAAGTAGGTAGTGTAGTAAGTAGGTAGTGTTGTAAGTAGGTCGTGTAGTAAGTAGGTAGTGTAGTAAGTAGGTAGTGTAGTAGGTAGGTAGTGTAGTAAGTAGGTAGTGTAGTAAGTAGGTAGTAAGTAGGTCGTGTAGTAAGTAGGTAGTGTTGTAAGTAGGTAGTGTAGTAAGTAGGTAGTAAGTATCTAGTGTAGTAAGTAGGTATTGTTGTAAGTAGGTAGTGTAGTAAGTAGGTAGAGTAGTAGGTAGTGTAGTATAGGTAGTTGTAAGTAGTGTTGTAAGTGTAGTAAGTAGGTAGGTAGTAGGTGGGTAGGCAGTAAGTAGGTAGGTATCTAGTGGTAAGTAGGTATTGTTGTAAGTAGGTAGTGTAGTAAGTAGGTAGAGTAGTAGGTAGGTAGTGTAGTAAGTAGGTAGTGTAGTAAGTAGGTAGTGTTGTAAGTAGGTAGTGTAGTAAGTAGGTAGAGTAGTAGGTAGGTAGTGTAGTAAGTAGGCAGTGTAGTAAGTAGGTAGAGTAGTAAGTAGGTAGACCGTGCAGTCCAGTGTGGGAAGTGTTTCATTAATAGAGCTGTAATGTGTTCCTGGTTAGGCTGCTGGCTGAGACAGCTTTATGTCATCTCCTTCTTTAATTAACTGAGCTTCATATATCGACAGTGCATGAGAGATTGTGTGTGTGTGTGTGTGTGTGTGTGTGTGTGTGTGTGTGTGTGTGTGTGTGTGTGTGTGTGTGTGTGTGTGTGTGTGTGTGTGTGTGTGTGTGTGTGTGTGTGTGTGTGTGTGTGTGTGTGTGTGTGTGTGTGAGTGTGAGTGAGAGAGAGAGAGAGAGAGAGAGAGAGAGAGAGAGAGAGAGAGAGAGAGACCCAATCACAATTCACAGAATCATGATCATGTAAAATAAAAAATCCTAATTTCATTATCCATGACACACGCCTATCCTGCATAAATCAAAGATTGATAAAGGTAATGAAATCTCCATCTGGCCATCCCATAGTCCTGCTCTCTCTCCTCTCCAAAGCAGTACAGTGGCTCCATCTGTGTGCTAGCTGCTGTGGAGCATTTTGTATTCTCCCTAAGGTGGCATTGCAAGAGAGGAGCACATACAGTGAGTGTCCAGCAGTGAGCAGAACAGGATGATGTGCTTTAGAATGTCCTCTCTTAGCCTATCTACAATGTACTGTATCAGTCTCTCCGTTTCCCAAGGTATACTGTAAGTTACTTGTCATTGTCAAATTTCAAGCACAGAGAAACACAGCAGGATGGCAGAAACAAATACATTCAGTGCTTTAAGTTCTGCGATATGGCATCTATCTCTAACATCACACTGTTCTGGTTGAGAGGGATCAGGGGCTTATGAAAAGCAAACAAGTACACACAAACAACCCACGGTGCACAGATGTCAGTTCAACATCTAGTTATGATTTACATTTGGTTGAGTTGTCAACTAACATTTTATTAAAACGTGAAATCAACAAAAAGTGTCACCATGTCATTGGATTTAGGTGAAAAATTAGGTGAAAAAAATCCAATCAGTTTCCCACATCGATCCAACGTCACATGACATTTTTTGTTTGAAACGATGAAGAAAAAAATGTTAATTCAGTTTTTTCGCAGTGGGAGTGTTGGGTAGTAACAGATTACATGTAACGGGGATTATGTAATCTGATTACAAAAAATAACTAATCAACCCAGATTACTCTTTTTTTTTTTATGAATCGAATTACATTCGAAAACAGCCAATTACATTTGGGACAATTTGATAAAACTTTGTCATCATTGTTGTCATTTAGCGCACCATTAAGTCTTCTCACATGCTCTCAGAAATGATATTGTTCTGCTGATTGCCCTTGAAGGGTGGATGGCTTTTGGATTCAAACTGGTTGAATGAATAGAGGCTTCCAAAACATTTACACCTTGCCCAATGGTCAATCAGACAGCAGTCTGGACTACAGAGTTCCTTTGCTTTGAAGCAGTGCAGTTTCACTCTCTCTCTCACGCCTTTGTGAAATGCTTTCTGATTGTACAATATTTCAAAATGTAATTGCGGGAAAAACACTGTATTGAAAGCAACAACTATTGTTACTGTTGAAGATAAAAGGGTCCCAGCTTTCTGGTCTGAATTGTATTTCATATTGAAAAAAGGGCACTCACAGCAATTAAAGGTGGGTGGTGTCATGCCTCTCCTGTGAAGATTTGAAGGATCAGGTTAGAGTGGGTTGGCTCTACAGAGCGCTCTCTCTCCTATAGTGGGAGAGCGGGAAGTCGGCTGTTTCATGACAGTAGTAAATACAGAAACTCCTTTCCCCACTCTGCCAAAATGAAAGTTGGAATCCCTTTGTTACCAGAGAGAAATACTTTTCAGTACAGTAACCTCAAAAGGTTATATATATTTCTGTATTCCAACCAGTTTTAATGGTCCGTGTGTATTTAAAAAATAACCATGTCCAACATTTACTGTGTGGTGATATCATTAGACGTTATAATGGAAACACTAACTTTAAGAGCTTTCACAATGTATTTATCAGATTTACATCTAGCTGTTGTGGGGTGGCAGGTAGCCTAGTGGTTAGAGTGTTGGGCCAGTAACCCGAAAGGTTGCTGGATTGAATCCCCGAGCTGACAAGTAAAAAATCTGTTGTTCTGCTCCTGAACAAGGCAGTTAACCCACAATTCTTTGGTAGGCTGTCATTGTAAATATGAATTTCTTAACTGACTTGCCTAGTAAAATAAAATAACATATGATTAAATATTTGTGAGAAGATTAAATGTGACTTTAGTATTCTAAATGAGAAAATGTTTGTTTTTTTATGTAAAAATTATCCAGTCAGTGGCCACGCCATCATGAGCACAGATATTATAGCCAAACGTCATTGAATGCCCCTTTCCACAGAGTTAATAAAAGGACTTGTGACAAAATGTACATTTAGTCAAGATAACGCAGGGAATGCGGTCCCCACGTTGAAATGGCTACCACTCTATAGACCAAGCAGACTAAGGCATGAGCCGGATGTTGCAAAATGCTTTAAACAACTGCATTACCAAAGGACAAGACCAGAGAGCATGTAGCAGTAGCTACATGTTGAAATGGTTAAAGAAATCTACAAACTAAAGACCAATTAGACTGGTAAACACATCCAATCTAAGAACAATGGTACTCTGAAAGATCCATTCTCAAGAACATTTCCAAATGGTACTCTGACGTATCTATTATAAAAAGCTAGTGGTTCCTCTTTTAAAAGTTGCGTCATACTGCAGCACACCTTGCGTGCTGCCGCAGCATTCTGTGGCATGTCATTTAACTGTTAGCCATTTTTTTCTGTTATTGCAAGTTATTGCTAGTTTGACAATCAGAGGGAATCTTTGAGAAGCACTTGATAATATTCCGAATTGTCACGGTCGTCGTATAGAGGAGACCAAGGCGCAGCGTGGTAAGCGTACATACTTCTTTAATTAAAGAAATACTGAACAAAACAACAAAACCGTGAAGCTAATATGGCTAGTGCAGACAGGCAACTAAACATAGAATAACAACCCACAAAATACCCAAGGAATATGGCTACCTAAATATGGTCCCCAATCAGAGACAAGGATAAACAGCTGTCTCTGATTGAGAACCAATCTAGGCAACCATAGACATATAAACACCTAGACTTACAAAAACCCCTGGACATACAAAAACTCCTAGACATACAAAAACCCATAGACAATACAAAAACTAAACAAACTACCTTCGTCACACCCTGACCTAACTAAAATAATAAAGAAAACAAAGATAACTAAGGTCAGGGCGTGACATGTATTGGCATTACCAGAGAATTTAAAACCTTATAACATAGTATATGGGATTGATTTTTATGAAATTTTGCTGAATTAATTTGATTAATATTATGATATTTCTATTCAGAGATAAACGAAAAACGAAACCCTCAGGGTCTATTGTTCAGCTATTAGCCCCTCTCCCTAATTTGCAACAAACTGTTGTTGTTCCCAACTCGTTCCTTTCCCTCTTCCAGGTGTCATCCTTCTGCGCCTGAGTGGCTCGCTTGTGGGCGTGCTGTCAGGGTATGGCAGCATCTTCGGTTGTGCGTCAAGAATTCTGCATACAGTAGCAAGTTTGTATGAAGGTGTGGCTATTCACAGACAAATTGTTATTATGCTATGGAGGTATATTTGTGTCTTTTTGTCGAGAGCAATTTCTTTTATTTTCTAGAAAAATAATTGTTCTGAAAGCAACCTTTTTCCGACACAAAGGAAGTCATAACGGACACCTACGAAGAAGGACTGTGTGATGATGACATCTCAGGTAAGCAGCCCTGGGCGTTCTTCCGTCCCACTTTTACATTGCTAGTAGTTAGCTCCTACGATTCAGTGTCGGTTCATAACATTCTACTATATTACTTACATACAGTGCAATAAAGTATTCATCCCCCTTGGCATTTTTCCTATTTTGTTGCATTACAACCTGTAATTGAATTGGATTTTTATTTGTATTTCATGTAATGGACATACACAAAATAGTCCAAATTGGTGAAGTGAAATGAAAAAAATTACTTGTTTCAAAAATATGCTAAAAAATAACAAACGGAAAAGTGGTGTGTGCATATGTATTCACCCCCATATGTATTCATGTATTCCCCCCATATGTATTCACCCCTGAAGCCCCTAAATAAGATCTGGTGCAACCAATTACCTTCAGAAGTCACATATTTAGTTAGATTGCACACAGATGGACTTTATTTAAGTGTCACATGACCTGTCACATGATCTCATTATATATACACCTGTTCTGAAAGGCCCCAGAGTCTGCAACACCACTAAGCAAGGGGTATCACCAAGCAAGCAGCACCATGAAGACCAATGAGCTCTCCAAACAGGTCAGGGACAAAGTTGTGGAGAAGTACAGATCAGGGTTGGATTATTTAAAAAATATCCAGAACTCACGGACCAGGCAATGAAGGCATTAATCAGAGAGGCAACAAAGAGCCCAAAGATAACCCTGAAGGAGCTGCAAAGCTCCATAGCGGAGATTGGAGTATCTGTCCATAGGACCACTGGAAGAGTTGCCAGAAAAACAGGCATTGCTTAAAGAAAAAAATAAGCAAACATGTTTGGTGTTCGCCAAAAGGCATGCGGGAGACTCCCCAAACATATGGAAGAAGGTACTCTGGTCAGATGAGATTAAAATGTAGCTTTTCAGCCATCAAGGAAAAGGTATGTCTGGCTCAACCCCAACATCTCTCATCATCCAGAGAACAGAATCCCCAACAGTGAAGCATGGTGGTGGCAGCATCATGCTGTGGGGATGTTTTCATCTGCAAAGACTAGGAAATTGGTCAGAATTGAAGGAATGATGAATGGCACTAAATACAGGGAAATTCTTGAGGGAAACCTGTTTCAGTCTTCCAGAGATTTGAGACAGGGACGGAGGTTCACCTTCCAGCAGGACAATGACCCTAAGCATACTGCTAAAGCAACACTCGAGTGGTTGAATGGGAAACATTTAAATGTCTGGGAATGGCCTAGTCAAAGCCCAGACCTCAATCTAATTCAGAGTCTGTGGTATGACTTAAAGAATGCTGTACACCAGTGGAATCCATCCAACAATTTTGCCTTGAAGAATGGGCAAACATACCAGTGGCTAGATGTGCCAAGCTTATAGAGACATACCCCAATAGACTTGCAGCTGTAATTGCTGCAAAAGGTGGCTCTACAAAGTATTGACTTTGGGGGTGAATAGTTATAAATACTCAAGTTCTGTTTTTTGTCTTATTTCTTATTTGTTTCACAATAGAAAATATTTAGCATCTTCAAAGTGGTAGGCATGTTGTGTAAATCAAATGATACAACCCCCCCATTTATTTAATTTTTTTTAAATCCAGGTTGTAAGGCAACAAAATAGGAAAAATGCCACGGTGGGTGAATACTTTCACAAGCCACTGTAAATACCATAGAATGATAAATCATGCAATTATTATTTTCAAGCTAACTAAAAGCATTTAGCTACGAATCCCTGTTCTCACCATTTTCAGTTGAATTAATCTAACTTTCTTTCATCGCAACTCCTAAGCAGGCCATGTCATATTTGTTTCATAGTCTATATATAATCATATTTCATGACGGTGTAATGATTAGCTTTTTTTACAGAAGGATGAAAGAACACAATATATCTGCCAGGGAATGCTATTCTGATATGTCAGATGAAGAGTTAGACCAGAAAGTCAGTGCCCTTTAAGGCAAGGATGCCCCATGCAGGCTTTAGAATGATCAGTCTCAGAGTAATGGGCCATCGTGTACAATGGAGAAAAGTTAGAGAGTCTTTGCGGTGTGTAGATGGTGCAGGTATCATTGCATATTTCCCATCACTTAATGAACAACCACTCTACCAGTCTGGTGTTAAGCTTTCTGTGCTGTATTGATGTATCCTGAAAATGGCATCTGCTCCTTTAGATTGAACGGTTATATCTCAGTTATTGTTTTCATATCTACAAAAAAATAAGCTATTTTCTTTACTTTCGGAGAGCGAGCTGATCAAGGGGTCGAAAATGTCGCTATTGCCAGATGCTCACTGTTCGAGGAACAGGCCAGCTTTATTGCTGGCAAAAGTGTCTATAACCAGAGGTAATTAAACTGTTCTGTGTTTTTCTCTCTTCCTCTCTGCCTGTTTTGTTGTACATGGAACCAGTCTCACATGGAATAATTTAAAAACCCTTAAAATGTCAGCTGCTAATTTTCAGATTTACACCATATGAACACATCCATTTTCACTGGACTATCTGTTGCTATCTGTTGCTGCCAAGTCATGATTTCCCTGGGGGTTAGCCTTGTAATAACCAAGTGGTGAGACACATAGCCCTCTATATTTAAATGTTTCAGGTACACTCCGATAGGTGTCTGCATCACATACAGTATCTTCTATTGACATTATCTTCTATTGTTTATCCTCATGTGTCTGTTTTTCATCATAAAGTACTCTGTAGCCACTTATTGTGGAAATCAGGTGAGACCACACACACACAATAACAGTCTCTCTCCTTCACTTCATCCCTCTCCCGCTTCTCTCTAAATCCTCTAGGTTATATCAGCTGTGTGTGTTGGAGAACCCCTCCCGCATCTGAACTGGCTGACACAGAGGGTACAGCATGATCATAGGGGAGAGGTCACTTGGTCGGGTCAACAGGAAGTATTATTAAAAATATGCTTTACATTGAAATACAGATAGAGCTGTAGTAGTCCCAGAGTTAATGATCCAAGGTCAGTATTCCATTCACCTCCTGATGATTATGATGACTGACCGTATTAGAATAAAAAAAACAAGGCCTAATCATGCTCTCTCTCTCTATCCATATGTCTCTCGACAGCAGGTATGTTTTGATGTGAGAGAGGAAGCCAGTCCCATCATCACCACCTTAATAACTTCTTATGGATAGGGGGCAGCATTTTCACGTTTGGATGAAACGTGTGCCCAGAGTAAACTGCCTCCTACTCAGTCCCAGATGCAAATATATGCATGATATTACTAGTATTGGATAGAAAACACTCTGAAGTTTCCAAAACTGTTTGAACGATGTCTGTGAGTATAGCAGAACTTATATAGCAGGCAAAAACCTGAGACAAAATCCAACCAGGAAGTGGGAAATCTGAGGTTTGTATGTTTTCAACTCAGCCCCTATTGAATATACAGTGGGATATGGGTCATCTTGCACTTCCTACGGCTTCCACTAGATGTCAACAGTCTTTAGAACGTTGTTTCAGGCTTCTACTGTGAAGGGGGGTGAATGAGAGGGGAATGAGTCAGAGGTCTGCCAGCAGCCTCGGTCTCGTGATGCGCGGTCATGACAAAGTTACCTCTCGTTCCATTGCTTTTCTACAGACAAATGAATTCTCCGGTTGGGACATTATTGAACATTCATGATAAAAACATCCTAAAGATTGATTCTATACAGCGTTTGATTTGTTTCTACGACCAGTAATATAACTTTTTAGAATTTTCGTCTGACATTTCCGCTGGACTTGCCCGCGCCTCGTGAGTTTTGATTTGTTTACTATACGCCCTTACAAAAGGAGGAATTTGGACATAAATGATGGACTTTATGGAACAAATCAAACATTTATTGTGGAACTGGGATTCCTGGGAGTGCATTCTGATGAAGATCACCAAAGGTAAGTGAATATTTATAATGCTATTTCTGACTTATGTTGACTCCAACATGGCGGATATATTCTTGGGTTGTGTATGTCGTCTGAGCGCCATACTCAGATTATTGCATGATTTGCTTTTTCCGTAAAGTTTTTTTGAAATCTGACACAGATATTGCATTAAGGAGAAGTATATCTTTAAATCTGTGAATAACACTTGTATCTTTTATTAATGTTTATGAGTATTTCTGTGATTTGATGTGGTTCTGTGCAAATTCACGGGATGTTTTGGAGGCAAAGCCAAATGTAAACTGAGGTTTTTGGATATAAATATGAACTTGATCGAACAAAACATACATGTATTGTGTAACATGATGAAGAATATCAAAGGTTAGTGATTAATGTTTTTTGTGACTCCTTTCTTTGCTTGGAAAATCACCGTATGCTTTCTGTGACTAGTTGCTGACCTAACATAATGTTATGTTCTGCTTTCACCAAAAAGCTTTTTTGAAATCGGACACTGTGGTTGGATTAACAAGAATTTAAACTTTAAAATGGTGCCTAATACTTGTATGTTTGAGAAAATTGAATTATGAGATTTTTGTTGATTGAATTTGACACCCTGCAATTTCATTGGCTGTTGGCGAGGGGTTCCACTAGCGGAACGGGGTTCTACCCCTCTCCCACCTCGTCTTTGTTCCTTGTTTTATAATGCACACCATATGTGCATAGAAGTAGAGATTGAACTTGTATTTATAATATAATATTACAATTATCAAAATTATAATGTACAGTGCCTTGCGAAAGTATTTGCCCCCCTTGGAACATTGCGACCTTTTGCCACATTTCAGGCTTCAAACATAAAGATATAAAACTGTATTTTTTTTGTGAAGAATCAACAACAAGTGGGACACAATCATGAAGTGGAACGACATTTATTGGATATTTCAAACTTTTTAACAAATCAAAAACTGAAACCCTCGTTCAAGATGGCCTGTAGTGGCTTCCTTTCGTCTTTACCATAGCCACTGCCCAAGCCTGAAGCGGGGTTGTTTGGTACGCATACAGTCCACACTCAAGGTTTCCAAACGGCCAAACATTCCATGACATCCAGGGATATGGTGCAACAAAAATGTTTATTCTTCTTATATCTAACAAATAAATGATTCTCCAATCAACTTAAAGCACAAAATACTTGATATGGAAAATACATATTATGACATGTCTGTATGTATGTATGTATGTCTGTATGTCTGTATGTCTGTATGGTCAAAAAACTATACCGCTCCCGCATCTAGCAAGGACTCCCTCTCCCGAAGGCCCAACTTCCTGCCTTTATCCTAACACACTTACCACAATACAATGAACAGGCAAGAGGGGGGGCCAAATGGCTGAGTTACACTAACAACAAATTAATATATCTCAATCGGGTAAATATAAATCATAAAGGTACGTAACTAATATTTCATCATTTACATTAATATTTAATATATTTACACAAATATACATGGAGCTCCATATGTTCGGTCTTTTATACAAATATGTCCAAATCGGCTCTAACATACCGGCCCCTAATTGTTGACTGCACTGAATGCACAACAATTACTTTAAATTCAAACGTAGAGCCAATACACAAAACATTCTATACCAGAGCACTATTACAGTTCATAGCTATATACAAATATACAAGGTACCATATAGGAAAATAGTCCATAGATCTCAGTCTGAGTTGAAGTGTAAAGGTGTTCAACTTCGAAAAATGTCAAGAGTTTGACGTCCAAAAATGTATGACATCAACGAATCAGAGGTGCACGTGATTCTAAGATGGAGCACTGTGTGTGTGTGTGTGTGTGTGTGTGTGTGTGTGTGTGTGTGTGTGTGTGTGTGTGTGTGTGTGTGTGTGTGTGTGTGTGTGTGTGTGTGTGTGTGTGTGTGTGTGTGTGTGTGTGTGTGTGTGTGTGTGTGTGTGTGTGTGTGTGTGTGTCACTCCGTCGCCTCAAGGAGCAGACAGAGTTTATTGGCCTCTGTAAGATATTGGTCTTAGTCTTAACCATGACGCCCCGGACAAGACCTTTGGCCCCTGGCAAAGCCTCCACCACACGCCCCCATTAGCCAAGAGTTCCTTGGGGCGGTGTCATCGACGATGACCACGAGGTCACCAGGACTGAAGTTTCTCTTAGTTTTGTTCCACTTGTTCCGCTCCTGCATAAGTGGAAGATACTCCCTTCCCTGATCCATCTCTTCCAGAAGAGGTCAGTGATATATTGTACTTGCTTCCATCTCCTTCGTGAGTATAGGTCGCTTCTCTGGAATAGTCCTGGTGGCAGGACTGGCTTAGCTTTCAGATGAAGCAGATGGTTCGGAGTCAGGGGTTCTAGATCATTAGGGTCATTTGTTACAGTAGTGATTGGTCTGTCATTCATAATCGCCTCAACTTCACACAAGGCTGTCTGCAAAGCCTCATCATCCAGTACTTGCTCTTTAAGGACTGAATAGAGGATCTTTTTCACCAGTCGGATCAACCTCTCCCATACCCCCCCATGGTGGGCTCCAGAGGGAGGGTTGAATGACCATGTCACTCCTTCCTTCAGTAATTCTTTTTGAATCTTGTTGTGATCCAGCTCTTTCATAGCTTCTCCTAGCTCTCTGTGTGTTCCAACAAAGTTGGTGCCATTGTCTGTTCTGATACTTGTTACTGGGCCCCTTCGACAGATGAACCTGCGCAGGGCATTGATGCAGGAATCAGTATCCAGATAACTAGCAACTTCTAGATGGACAGCTCGACTCACAAGGCAAGTAAAGATCACACCATAACGCTTCACATGAACGCGGCCTCGCTTCACCTCTATAGGGCCGAAGTAATCTATGCCCACATGGGTGAAAGGCGGCAAATCAGGTGACACCCGATCTTGTGGAAGGTCGGCCATCTTCTGTTCTCCAGCTCTAGCTTGCAAAAGACACAGCTCTTAAGGATCTTCCTTGCTAAAGAGTTGGCACAGGGTATCCAATATCGCTGGCGAAGTCTAGAAAGCATGTGACCTCTCCCAGAGTGGCCAACCTGCTCATGGATGTGGAGTAAGATCAGTCTAGAGATGTAGGAGTCTTTGGGCAGGATCATAGGATTCTTTAGTTCCGTAGGCATAGCAGCTTTGCTTAACCTTCCTCCTACTCTCAGAATGCCATTGTCAACAATTGGATCAAGCTTACAGATTGAGCCACTTCTCTTGGCACATTGTTTTCCTTTCACAACTAGTGCAATTTCTTGTTTAAAGTGCTGCCGTTGTTCAAATCGAATGATGACCTTTTCTGCTTCATCTAGGTCATACACAGACAGACTTTCTTTTCCAAACGTCAGTTTCAACTTGTCAATTTGTTCCTTCAGTGAGTTTGTCAGACTCTGATCTGGACCAGTTTGAGAGAGAATTTTCCTTTTCTGGCTTAACTGTAGAAGACGTTTCTTCAGTTTCAGCATCCAGGCAACTGCTTTCTTCAAGCTGTTCCATGTTGAATAGTACTCAATCAGTTTGCTGGTTGGACTCTTTTCTTCCACACTTGTATGGTTTACGATTACGTCTTTTCTCACCTCTGGATCATCCGGAGGGATGGAGCCAAGCTCCTCTGGGACTTTCGGCCATTGAGTTTCTGGTTTCTCCAGGAATTCTGGTCCTTTACGCCATCTCTTTGAGTTCAGGAACATTTCAACGTATAATCCTCTTGAGGCATCATCGGCTGGGTTGTGTTTTGAGTTCAAATACCTCCACTGTTTTGCTTTCGATAGGTCACGGATCATAGCAACCCTATTAGCCACAAAGGTATGGAATCTCTTGGTATCATTGCGGATGTATTTTAGCACAGACTGGCTGTCCGTCCAAAAGTTGACTCCTCAAGTTCAATCTGGAGCTCCAACTTTAACATCCTGTCCACTCGCACTGCCAATGTTGCTGCAGCAAGTTCCAGTCTGGGGATTGTCATCTGCTTGAGTGGAGTCACCCTTGATTTCCCCAGTATGAATGCAATGTGAACCTTTTCCATACCGTTTGTGAACCTAAGGTAACTTGCCGTGCCATAACCTTGTTCACTTGCATCACCGAAGTGATGCAGCTGTGCCGTCTTGACTTGACCAAAGTTCTCAGGCATCATACACCTGTCTATCTGGAATCTGAGAGCTGGTCCAGCTCTGAGAGCCATCTCTGCCATGAAATAGAGTGTTCTTCAGGGATGACTTCGTCCCATCCACACTTTAGCTTGCAGAGCACTTGAAGGATTTGCTTTGCCTTTAATACAAATGGGGCGAGGAAACCTAATGGATCATAAATAGAGCTGACAGTTGAGAGAATACCTCTTCTTGTAAGGGGTCTGTTCTTGACAGTGACTCGGAAGGTAAATGCATCACTTTCAATGTTCCATCGGATTCCAAGTGCTCTTTCAACAGGCAGCTTTTCTCTGTCCAGGTCCAGTTCTTTTATCTGCTTGGCTTTGTGTTCATCAGGGATAGAAGCCAGCACAGTGCGGCTGTTGCTGACCCACTTGGTCAATTTGAACCCACCCTGAGAGCACACATCCCTGAGGTTTTTCGTGAGAGCTATGGCTTGTTCTTCTGTGGCCACTGACTTGAGGCAGTCATCAACATAGAAGTTGGACTTGACTGTTTGAATTACCGCTTCATCGTACCTCTCACAGTTGTCTTCTGCAGTCTTTCGCAGTGCAAAGTTTGCACAACTTGGAGAGGATATAGCACCGAAAAGATGTACAGTCATTCTGTACTCCTCCAATCTTTTGTTAGTATCACCATCCGGCCACCATAGGAATCGCAGGAAGTCTAAGTAATCTTCATGGACACGTACTTGATGGAACATTCCTTCGATGTCTGCCATCATGGCAATGTGCTCTTGCCTAAATCTTAGCAAGACTCCTATAAGCGTGTTTGCCAGGTCAGGGCCTTGAAGGAGTTCACTGTTAAGAGATGTACCTTTATAGGATGATGAACAGTCAAACACTACTCGTATCGTTCCTTTGCGCTTATGGTGAACGCCATGGTGTGGTATGTACCATACCTTGCCTTTCTCTCCGAGGAGCTGTTCTTGTGGTACCTTCTCGGCGTAACCTTTGTTATCATCTCTTCCATGAAGCCTTTGTACTCTGCAGCGTAACCTTTGTCCTTCTTGAACTTCCTGATAATATTTATAGCCCGCTGCTTTGCCATGTCACGATTGTTTGGCAGGACAACATCCTTTTTGCGAAAGGGCAACGGTAAGTAGTAGTGATGGTCTTTGAGGGTTATGGAACTTGATACGATCTCCATAAACCTATGATCCTCAGCTGACATCTCACTTTTCTCTTCATACCCTCTCTCAGGGAAGTCATGGTTGTACTGATTTACAAGAAGAACCCCAGGTCGGCAATTGAGATACGATTGGCCATCACCGTAGTGTGCCCAGATTCTTCTGCCATGGTACAATTGTTAAGAGGACCGTTCATCACCCATCCAAAGAGGGTTTTCACTGCATACGGTCCGTTGCCTTGACTATTTATGATTTTCCAGGGTTCCATTGCCTTTGGAGCATTTACGCCAATCAGGAGTTCGATGTCGGCGTCAATTTCCTTCAACTGAACTTCTTTCAGGTATGGCCACCTTTTGAGATCTTTCTGAGTGGGAATGTTCTCTCTTGTCACTGGGATCTTATTTTGGGTGTAGACCTTTGGTAATGCAAGAAATGTGTCACCTTCCACATTGCCAATCTCTAATCCAGATATCTCAAAGCTCTTGGTAGGACTCTCCTGCCCCATTGTGCGTAGCAGAATTTCAGTCTCACTGCCTTTAGCTTGCAACTGCCTCATGAGTCTCTCCGTACAAAATGTTGCTGAGCTACCAGAATCGAGAAATGCATAGGTTAACGTAGACTTGCTTCCATTTGCCATCTTTACTTGAACTGGCACAATCGCAAGTGCACAATCTGTACCGGCCCCGGTATCTTCACCAGCTTCCAGTGAAACAAGAGCACTGCTGACAGTCTCCTCCCGCTTTACTGCTACACCCCTCGTATCTGCCTTCAGAGATCTAAATCTCTCTCTTCCTTCAATGTGCAGGATAGTGGGGTGCTTTCTTTGACATTTCTGACAGGTCATCCTTCTTCTACATTCTTTGCTTAAGTGTCCTCTCATCAAACAGCCAAAACAAAGGCCTTTTGATCTCAGAAACTCAACCTTGGCTTCGTGTGGCTGTGCCTTCATCTGTTGGCAGTCGACCAGGAAATGCTCACCAGCGCAAAATACACATGAGATACTGGGTGCATCAGAAGGGTAGGCACCTGGTTTCTTGACTTTGAATGTTTGTTCTTTTAGATGTTTTTCCGAGTCACAATCTGCCAGTACATCTACTGCAGTGGCAAAGCTGCTTCCCCTACTCTTGGACTTGAACTGCTGTTTAAAGTCAGCTTCTGTTTTGGCTTTAAAAACCTTTTTTTGTTGGTCAGGGGATCTTGGATATCTCCGTACAACGGATCCTGCAGTATTTTTGCCTGTTTTTCCATGAACGTCACAAGGTCACTGAACTGGGCCCTCAGGTGGCTTCTCTCTAAAATATCACATGCCGTAGACCTCCATTTTTCCCTTAGTTTGTAGGAAGTTTTGACATGATCAACTTTATGTTGGAGGGAAGATTAAGCTCTTCCATGTTCTGTAGGTCTTGCATAGCGTTACAGCATCCTCTAAGATAGAGTGCATAGCCACCCAGTTCCTTTCCATCATCCCGGTTTGATGTTTATCCAGTTCCAAGCTTTTCCATGTAAGCAGTGGTGACTTTGATTTCATTGCCAAAGTGTTCCTTTAACAACCTCTTAGCCTCTGCATAGCCTCTTCTGGCTTCCCATATGCAGACAACTACGGACTAGATCCTTGGGCTGACCAGAGGTGTACTGTTCCAGGTAATAGGAGCCTATCCTGGTGGCTGCTTGTCTTATCTTCTATTCCATGCTCAAATGCACGCATAAATGGCCTAAAGTTTAGAGGATCACCGTCAAACATAGGTATCTCCCTAACAGGGAGTGGCTGTTTGTGCTGTAGTACAAGGAGGTCAGCAATTTCATTCTGCCTTTGCATGACAGTAGAGAGGTTATCATGGCTGATACCCGCAGTGTTGATTCTGTGTTGATTGCTAGACCTTGATGTTGGCTGCTGAAGGAGTGTAGTTTATGACCGTTTTCTGAATAGGTTTTGATGGCTTTGTGGTCGGTTGTTGTAAAACTCTTTGTAGTGGGGTCTTTGGAACTGCACCTAATGCAGCAAGTGCAACAGGTGATGGTTCAGGTTCCTTATAGACCTCGGGTTCCTGGTTCTCAAATAAGAGTTCATTTCCATCTTCTTGGCTTAGAAAATGGGCTGCCACAGAATGGGATTGAGAAGTTGACTCCAACACTCTCCAGAACCTTCAATTTGGCATTATATGCTGCTATGTCCGTTTCCAGTGCCATTTTTCCATCCTAACATTCAGTTGAGCTTTCTCCAGTTCCAATGCATGCTTGTCCTGTAATGATGCTTGGCGAGCTAGTAGAGCTGCTCGTTTCTGCCTCAGCTTTTAGGCGTGCAGAGGACACTGAGGAAGCAGTTTTAGAAGACTTCGTTTTACTTGATGTTTTTGACACATTGGAAAATGCTGTCATTGGTTCAATGAGCGTTTGTGGCTCGATTTCAGCTTTTCCATATTTCCACCTCTTTCAGGAAATGTTCATAAGTTCTCATTCTTGGTTGATAATAGTTAATGCTCTCCTGTTCGTGTTCCTCCTCTGTGACCAGCTCTAGCACAGAATTATGAGCATTCTTAAAGTCATTGAGAACAGCATGGAATGCTTCAAGACTCTCATCCACAGTTTCAATGTTTTCTCCATCAACAAGAAGGGCTTTTATTTCATTCATTTTGCGTGTACATACTCCAAGTTTGCCTCTCCGGGCTGCATAGAGTAAATTTAGATGCTCCCTGCCCTCTCCAGTGGAGTCTTATTTGAAGTTTCATCCTCCATCATTCACTTTTAGTTCACTCAATTTACAATGATACAGTTGTTGGTTTTGATTGTTAAACGTAATGCCCCTTTAGACCCTCCTTTAATGCTTTAAAACACAGTCCTCCATTTCAGCATATTGACCCATTTGAATTGAACATGTGCAAGTTCGGCATTTTAGATGAGTTTTAAACATTTCATCCCATTATAAGTTGTCCCTTTAATGAAGTGTAAACACGCAGTATCTTTAGATCGCATTCGTTGCGTTGATGCATTGCATTTCAACGTTAGGCCAAATATTAGACATACGATTAGGCTACATTGTGCGTAGGATCTCAGTGTTTCCCAAACTTAAACTTCTTAATTGTTTTCACAACGCTGTGTTTTGAATTCCATTCCCAAGTTTATCAAACATTCAATTAAAGCACATTTGCGCTTCCATAATATGCATGATCAAATGATCGCATTGAACAGGGCAGCTCATTCATTCGCAGTGGTTACTCACGGCTGGCAAATTCTAGGAGTTCAAATCCTTCCAAGCGAGCTGTCCTTACGATCCGAATGCAATTACAAATAGAACAATATCCAGCGTGTGTCCGAACCGGAGATTTCCTTCCGATAGTAATCCTTCGCGGAGTTTTTTGACTTGAATGGCCACTGCCCAAGCCTGAAGCGGGGTTGTTTGGTACGCATACAGTCCACACTCAAGGTTTCCAAACGGCCAAACATTCCATGACATCCAGGGATATGGTGCAACAAAAATGTTTATTCTTCTTATATCTAACAAATAAATGATTCTCCAATCAACTTAAAGCACAAAATACTTGATATGGAAAATACATATTATGACATGTCTGTATGGTCAAAAAACTATACCGCTCCCGCATCTTGCAAGGACTCCCTCTCCCGAAGGCCCAACTTCCTGCCTTTATCCTAACACACTTACCACAATACAATGAACAGGCAAGAGGGGGGGCCAAATGGCTGAGTTACACTAACAACAAATTAATATATCTCAATCGGGTAAATATAAATCATAAAGGTACGTAACTAATATTTCATCATTTACATTAATATTTAATATATTTACACAAATAT
>NC_068441.1:14714720-14730683 GCF_023373465.1 Oncorhynchus keta
ATTATTCAGCCCCTTTACTTTCAGTGCAGCAAACTCTCCAGAAGTTCAGTGAGGATCTCTGAACATCCAATGTTGACCTAAATGACTAATGATGATAATATAATCCACCTGTGTGTAAATCAAGTCTCCGTATGAATGCACCTGCACTGTGATAGTCTCAGAGGTCCGGTTAAAAGCGCAGAGAGCATCATGAAGAACAAGGAACACACCAGGCAGGTCCGATACTGTTGTGAAGAAGTTTAAAGCCGGATTTGGATACAAAAAGATTTCCTAAAGCTTTTTAACCATCCCAAGGAGCACTGTGCAAGGATAATATTGAAATGGAATGAGTATCAGACCACTGCAATTTACAAGACCTGGGCATGTCCCTAAACTTTCAGCTCATACAAGGAGAAGACTGATCAGAGATGCAGCCAAGAGGCCCATGATCACTGATGAACTGCAGAGATCTACAGCTGAGGTGGGAGACTCTGTCCATAGGACAACAATCAGTCGTATATTGCACAAATCTGGCCTTTATGGAAGAGTGGCAAGAAGAAAGCCATTTCTTAAAGATATCCATAAAAAAAGTGTCGTTTAAAGTTTGCCACAAGCCACCTGGGAGACTCACCAAACATGTGGAAGAAGGTGCTCTGGTCAGATGAAGCAAAACCAAACTTTTTGGCAACAATGCAAAACGTTATGTTTGGTGTAAAAAGCACATTTAAAATATGTATTTTAAAAATATGTTTTTAAATGTTTTAAGTAATCAAAAAGTAATCAGATTACGTTAACGATGACTTTATTTGTCATGCAACTGTAATCAGTAACGGATTACATTTATCAAATAACCTGCCCAACCATGCACACACGCACACACGCACGCACGCACGCACGCACGCACGCACACACACACACACACACACACACACACACACACACACACACACACACACACACACACACACACACACACACACACACACACACAGTTAGACACATTTCACATACACACATAAACACAACAAGGGAGAGAGTGAGAGAGACAGAGGGAGAGCAATTCTAAACTCACATTAGGGTAAAAGAAACCTGGGCCCACCCCATTCCCCCCTCCTTCCCCTCTCTCCCCCTCTCTTTCCTGCAGCTGCCTCCATTCCCTATGATTTTTTAGTCATTTACCACTCTCG
Source organism: Oncorhynchus keta (assembly GCF_023373465.1). Classification (NCBI taxonomy): domain Eukaryota; kingdom Metazoa; phylum Chordata; class Actinopteri; order Salmoniformes; family Salmonidae; genus Oncorhynchus; species Oncorhynchus keta. The sequence continues at coordinate 14,715,887 of NC_068441.1, forward strand.
TTTATAGTGGAGGCCTTTGAACAGGCGAGTGTGTCATTGTGAAGGGAGTGTGTGCTAAGCCCGCGCCTGTGTGTATATCAGTCTCTCCCAGCTGGGCTCCTGGGGGAGGGATAAGACCTGGGAGAGAAGCCTGGATGTGGGCTCGAATGGAGACTGGGGGAGAATGCTGGGAAAGAGGCTAGAATGAGGGCCGGGAATGATTATATTCTTTTGTCCTTCTAAATGAAATTCTATTCACACAGATTACCCCATCAGTTACACATACAGTACACACAATAAGCTACATCCCTAACCCCCATGAAAAAACATACATGAGATAAATATATGAGAAAGACGGCTAGGATGGGCTCATGGACTCAACGAGAATAGAACGAAAGCAAGAGTGAGAACGGAGGATGAGGTGAAATTCAAATAGTGAGAAGAAGAGAACGCGTGAGGGGGTGCTAGAGGATCATTAAGTGTGTAGTACAGGTGGAGCGTATGACAAGGACACTGTATTCACTCAGTCAGTATCACTGAGGAGCCTAAGCACAGCATTCATCAGCTACACTTAGGTTCCCTCAGGCACTATAGACGCTGCTATCCACCTGTTATATTAAAGACGTTAGGCCCACTTTGGGAACAAAAAGCCTGAAATCTTCTCTCTTTACGACTGCAGAAATCTGGACCATGTCTGCAGCCTACATGTTTTGAACCACCATCAAAAACTCTGGGTCATATAGAGTCTATACAACCAACCTGAATGCCAGGAACCCAGCTATTATACCATTATTACCAACGGGGTTAGAAAAACTAAACAGGGACTAAACAGGGACATGATCATCACTACAGTACATCTCTCGGCTACTGTATTAAAGCCCACTTCAGGCTAACATGCTCAAGCTGTGCCTCTAAGAATATAAACACTCTGGGACACACACACACAAATTAACAATGTTACCATTGACTAGTTGGGAAGCTACAAATTGATCTATTTTGTAAAAATATGTATTCTTTAAATGGTCTTGGGCCGTGGTGAGCCTACAGTTTCAATAATATCCTATTTTGTATATCATCCTCTCTTTCTACCTATCTAGTCTTGAAAGAGGACCATCTTAGATATGTAATACTGTACTTTTAAGGGGCATAACTAACCCAACACACTGTGATAACAGTCCTGATCAAGACATTATGGTAGAATCAAGTTCTCATGGCAGTTGATCTCCTACATGGTGAATGGTTTGTTCCCTGTCTAACCTATGACCCTCACTCCCTATCTCCCTGCTAAATCCCCCACCCATCTCCCTGTAAGCTTGACTGACCATAAGCAGGCAGACAATCACCAAATGTATTTTTATAACAGTGCTTATTCATGCTCCTCTTCTCCCCTTGGAGTTTCCATGGCTACACAGCAGTGCAGTTAGTCAGCCTCAGCCACCAAACAGTAATATGATTTGACTGTGTTTGTGTGTGTGTGTGTGTGTGTGTGTGTGTGTGTGTGTGTGTGTGTGTGTGTGTGTGTGTGTGTGTGTGTGTGTGTGTGTGTGTGTGTGTGTGTGTGTGTGTGTGTGTGTGTTAGTACGCTCCGCACCCAGCAGTGGTACAATCCAAACAAGTGTTTGTGTGTGTGGATGGTGGGACAGCAGTTATTCTTGTGTGTATTGGGACAATCAATGGGTCTGTGAGCGTACGTGACAGTGAATGTTTGTGCAAAAACCTATGAGTGAGAGTTAATTATACTATATATAAGAGTTGACTCCTTTAGCAAAACGCCACTTTATATCCATATTACTGTGCAAGTGAAATTTGTTCTGTTTTACTAAAGAGACGACACAAACGAGACACAAAAGTCTGTTCACCTTTATGAATCTATTAATAATGATTTTTGCTCTTCACACAATGGTGTATGATGTTACAGAACTACCAACTTGTGAATAAGTTGGTTCTCCGTCTCTGGAGAAAAAGCAGCACCAGACCATTACGCGCTTCAAGCTTTTCCCTGTAGAGTTTCACTCACTGAGTGAGTAGCGTTGGGCTTGATTTCTGCCCTGGCTCTGACATTGGGCGCTCCGAGCAAACAGGATGGGACAGGCTGTCCTTCTCCTGTCTGACAGACAGAGCCGAGCCCAGCCCAGGCCAGGGAGGGACGTGAGTGGCCTCTCTGTGCAGTGGGTTGATTGTCTGTGTGTCACTATGCTCGTGGTCGGGAAATGTCTGTGTGTCACTATGCTCGTGGTTAGGAAATGTCTGTGTGTCACTATGCGAAGGTCAAGAACCGTGCATCCTCCGAAACGCGATCCTACCAAGCCGTACTGCTTCTTGACACACTTCTTAACCCGGAACCCGGCCGCACCAATGTCGGAGGAAACACCATCCAGCTGGCGACCGAAGTCAGCTTGCAGATGCCTGGCCCGTCACAAGGAGTCGCTAGAGCGTAGTGGGACAAGGAAATCTCGGCCGGCCAAACCCAACGCTGGGCCAGGTGCACACCGCCTCATGCGTCTCCAGGTCACGGCCAACTGTGACACAGCCTGGGATCAAACCCAGGTCTGTATGGTTGCTCATCATTACACACTGACCAACAAATAATCTTCACATCAACAACATAGGAATCACTACAAAACTTATTGTATGACTTCTTATACACAATATTAGCCCAGCCTTTGTAACTTTGGATTTCCTAGATATGGCTACTATATTGTGATCACAACATCTAATGGATTTGGGTACAGCTTTCAAACCAATTTTGTCAGCATTAGCAAAGAGATTATCAATAAATCTTGATGATTTCATTCCTGTGCTGTTTGTAACTACCCTGGTAGGTTGATTGACAACCTGAACCAGGTTGCAGGCACCAGTTACAGTTTGAAGCTTCTCTTGAGTGTGCAGCCTGATGAATGCCAGTCAATATTTAAATCACTCAGAAAGTATAATTAATAAACATTTATTTTTAAACAGACGGAATTCCGGTGTTTCTATGATAAACAGTTTGTTATAATATTTCAGTGTTCTGTGATGTATATAAAGTGTAATATTGGGACGCAAAACTTAAAGTTTAATACATTTCAACTCTATATCTGACATATAGACAATAACCATGTGTATTAGGTGTATACTTTTGTTTCAGAGTAGATTTGTTTAAGACTACCAAGAAACACTACGTGACCCTGATTTAGCCCACTGCAGTAAAAGGTTCAAATCTTCTAGGACAGCTAAAATCTTCAACAGCTAAGCTGCATGGCACAGCTACAAAAACAAAGACCTTGTTAGATACCCTCTTGTAATATTATCTCTCAATTGTTGTAACTTGAGCTGCTGTACCAAACCCCCTTCTTGTTCATGTCTTGTTGCAGTGCAGATCATGTGACTGCTATCGTTTGTTTGATTGACATTGATAAAAACAACAAATACATTAAAAAAAAAAATCAATTTTAAAAACTTGAATACATTTAAGTCTATGACTTGAGTAATGATTTGTAGCCTATCATGCATTTGTAAGCACTGTTAGCCAAAGACAAATAACATACTCCTCCTGATGAAATGATGTGCAGAATGACAAAGACAACTGCCATCAGAGCTGCTATTAAGAATCTGCAATAGTAAAAAGATATTAGAAGATGACCGAGATGTAAGTAAACCCAGGTTATCTTTGTTTTGTCCCGATCCAGGGTCATTCCTACTAACAAAGCTGAATCAATTAAATCACCTTTGAGAATCACAGTGTGCAGTGGGTTGATTGTCTGTGTGTCACTATGCTCGTAGTTGGGAAATGTCTGTGTGTCACTATGCTCGTGTTTGGGAAATGTCTGTGTGTCATTATGCTCGTGTTTGGGAAATGTCTGTGTGTCACTATGCTCGTGTTTGGGAAAATGTCTGTGTGTCACTATGCTCGTGGTTGTGAAATGTCTGTGTGTCACTATGCTCGTGGTTGTGAAATGTCTGTGTGTCACTATGCTCGTGGTTGGGAAATGTCTGTGTGTCACTATGCTCGTGTTTGGGAAATGTCTGTGTGTCACTATGCCGTTGTTGGGAAAATGTCTGTGTGTCACTATGCTTTCCGTGTTTGGGAAATGTCTGTGTGTCATTATGCTCGTGTTTGGGAAATGTCTGTGGTTATGCTGTGGTTGTGAAATGTCTGTCACTATGCTCGTGGTTGGGAAATGTCTGTGTGTCACTATGCTCGTGGTTGTGAATGTCTGTGTGTCACTATGCTCGTGGTTGTGAAATGTCTGTGTGTCACTATGCTCGTGGTTGTCACTATGCTCGTGGGTTGTGAAATGTCTGTGTGTCACTATGCTCGGGTTGTGAAATGTCTGTGTGTCACTGTGCTCGTTGTTGGGAAATGTCTGTGTGTCACTGTGCTTGTGGTTGGGAAATGATGGGTCTATGGACTCGTACTGCTTACGCCAAATCCTGACTCTGCCATCAACATGACACAACAGGAACTGGGATTTGTTGGACCAGGTGATGTTTTTTGCACTCCCTCAATTGTCCAGTGTTAGTGATCGTGTGCCTACTGGATCCACTTCTTCTTGTTTTTAGCTAATAGGAGGGAAACCTCCTATTGTTTGCTGCAATAGTCCATCCGAGACACGACTGAGGAGTTGCATTCCGAGATGCAGGAGTTGCATTCCGAGATGCAGGAGTTGCATTCCGAGATGTGGTTCTGCACACCACTGTTGTACTGCACCGCTATTTGTCTGTTTAGGCCCGCCTGTTAGCTTGCACGATTCATTCTCCTTCGACCTCTCATCAACAAGCTTTTTTGCCCACAGGACTGACACTGACTTAATGTTTGTTTGTCAAACCACACTTGGTTGACAACAAAGGCACTATTGTGCATGAAAGCTCAAGGGGTGGCTGTTTCTGAGATTCTGGATCTGGCGAGACTGACACCACCGACCATACCACACTTAAAGTCACTAGTTTTTTCCCATTCTAACATTCAATCAAACAATACCTGATTTCCTCAATGCCTGTCTGCCTGATTTATATAACAAGCCAAGGCCACGTGATTCACTGTCTGTAGGATGATACATTTTCTGTCCTGCTTCACTGCGATCTCTTTCAGGCACAAGGTTAGATTTTAGGTGTTGTTGTTCTCAGCCTCCCGGTGAAGACCTAACAGAGCAGCGATTACTTAAATAAACGTGAACTAGTTGGTCACGGTAAAGCAGTTTGTTCACGCGCTTGGACGGTTACTCGTCTGAGAAATAGTAACACATCATCAGCGACACAGAACTCAATTACGATAATTCAAAAGTTTCACCTGAGAGTAATGGAAATGAATAAACAAAACACTTACAGTATAGCCTGCTATAAAACACGAGACCCTTTGTAAACATGAAAGGCGCAATTATATTTCAGTGCGCAAATGTAGCTAAATATGACTGCTATGCTATATTTCGAAGACACTAACGTTAATACATATGATGAATACATTGACTGGCAACTGTAAACGTATTTTCTATCATTTAGTTATTTCATGCAAAAACAAATATGTGTTTCTGCAAACACTCAAACTTACCCATTCCAAAACGCGGATAAATCCAAGAGGTAATTTAAGCACTTGAAATGTCCCGACAGACACGAGCTAATGGAATGACAATAATAACATATAAAAATAACGATATTTGTCATTAAAAATACACAAAATATGTCATGTTTGTATAGCCTATTTGACATGTAAATTAGCCTACATTGTTCAATTGTTTTGGATAATGGCTATTTAATGCATATTATTTTTGAGACCTGACAAAACAAAATGTACAATCAACAAACACACCTCATTGGCTGATAACATTTTCAAAATACCTATCTCCTTGTTCAGTAAGAGAAAACAATTGTACAGAGTTACCCAAACCGCTTGATGCCTCGCGTGTGTAAGACTCTCGGCTCTTATTGCTACACACGGAAAAATCCCGAGCTTTCGTCAGCTTGTTGAAAAATAAAACACCATAGAGACAGACGGGGATTGGCTTTATGGGAAATTAATGATGGCTTCAAGATATTACGATTGGATAAGATTTTTTTGTTATCGATTTAGGCTACGATGTGTTTATTGTTTGAACTGCCTCTCCTCCCCCACGTCGGAGATCGATGAGAGGATGTGATTGTAACCGAGTGCCTGAATGTCGTCTCGAGGCGCCACGCATTAGTCTGGTCGTATAAGTAGAAAATATAACTTATTAATCATGCATCATTTTGTAGGTTACATGCCTGCGTGCATGCACTATCAATAGACTGAGAAATCCTATGAAATGCCTTTGATCTGTGGTTTTTTCTTGTGACCATCTGTAGCCCATTCAGGATAGAACGCGTCATCTGTCCCTCTGTAATGGCTTGTGCTTTGTGCAGAATAATAACCCACAAATCACTGGCCTATGGCTCCAAAAAGCATCAAAATTGACCTCTTTTTTTTACAAGAGGTAATTTCTCTGAATTCTGAAATATGGCCTATATTCAGATGTTACTTCCTTTACTTGCAGGCTACATAAATTATGTGGATTATTATAGAATTTGTGAATATGCCTACATTGCTCAGAACAAAAACAGTCAGAGAACATTGCAGATATAAATTGTTTAAATGGAATATATTCCACTACGTGAATGGTTCTTAGACTTATGTCGTTCTGAAGGATCCCTTGTGTGATTCCCAGACAAAGTCAACATGGCTGCTGGCTAAACACAATCCAAGGGCAAATAGGTATGTAACTCACTGAAGACATAATGTTATGTAATGTGAAGCAGGGACTGTTTTCAAGACTGAGTTGTACTCCTGTGTAGTCAGTGTACAGTCAGATTCAAATGCCCTGATGAATTATCATTTGCCCTGACATTTTGTTGTTGTTGATAAGGACATCTTTGTGTGAATATTATGATGAAAACATGAACCAGATTTTCCTTGTATTTTTCCTGTTAATATGATGTTCCCTTGCTGTGTGATAGCCATTCCTAGCCACCCCACTGGAGGTTGAGCAATTTCTCATCTAATTAGCCAGCCGAGGCAGATACAAGAGAGCTGGACTGTAAACCAACTGTAGGCAAGATGATGGTGAGCAAGCGAGGCTTCCTGTGTCTGCTGTAGAGATGACAATTCCAGTAGAGATAAGTCAAAACCAGGCTGACAGTGTGGCTAATTTGACAAAATCTCTTCTCACTCCACCCCTCCTCCCGTTTTACTCTTGCTCACAAACATCCCTCTTCTCCTTTCCCTTCTCCCCTCTCTCCGTCTGCCTGAATTGCTTTGTCCTAGCGATTAGAAAACTGTTAGATCCGATTGGCCTAATATATTCATCACAGCAAATCAAAAAGAAGTGAGCAGGAAGAATAGAATATCTCATGCATAGTTTATCCATTTAAGTAGGATGTGATTTTTTCCGTAAGTGACTGTTTCTGAAAGGGCTGCCTGCCATGTATTTGTTGAGCCAGCAAACTCTACAGGCTTACCAGGATCAATACAACTATGGTCAATACAATGATTGGGAGCATGGTAAAGATGATGTTGACTGATAATGATTTAAATAATCACTTTTCTACGGAGTACAGGTGCCATCTCAACATACACTATATACAGTATATACAAAAGTATGTGGACACCCATCCATGTTAGTGGATTCGGCTATTTCAGCTACACCGTTGCTGACAGGTCTATAAAATCGAGCACACAGCCATGCAATCTCCATAGGGAAACGCCGGCAATAGAATGGCCTTACTGAAGAGCTCAGTGACTTTCAACATGGCACCGTCATAGGATGTCACCTTTCCAGCAAGTCAGTTCGGCAAATTTCTGCCCTGCTAGAGCTGTCCCTGTCAACCGTAAGTGCTGTTATTGTGAAGTAAATCATCTAGGAGCAACAACGACTCAGCTGCAAAGTGGTAGGCCACACAAGCTCACAGAACGGGGAGTGCTGAAACAAATAAAAATAATTTGTCCTCATTTGCAACATTCACTACGAGTTCCAAACTCTCTGGAAGCAACGTCAGCACAATAACTGTTCGTCAGGAGCTTCGTGAAATGGGTTTTCATGGCCCAGCAGCCGCATGCAAACCTAAGATCACCAAGATCACTTTTTCAACCTCCTGAGGGGTGAAGAGGCACAGTCCTTAGTGATTTGGACCCCAAGGAACTTGAAGCTTGACCCGCTCCAATGGACCTGTCGATGTGGATGTTTCCTGTAGTCCATGATCAGCTACTTAGTTTTACTGACGTTGAAGGAGAGGTTGTTGTCCCGGCACCACACTGCCAGGTCACTGACCCCCTCCCTGTAGGCTGTCTCAGCATGACAGAGGTGATGTGCCTACCCTCACTACCAGTGTCGGCCTGTCAAGTCCAGGATCCAGTTGCAGAGGGATCCAGTCCCAGGGTCCAAGCTTGGTGACGAGCTTGAGGGGGCAATGGTGTTGAATGTTGAACTGTTGTCAATGAACAGCTTTCTCACATTTCTATTCATTTTATCTAGGTGGATGAGGGCAGTGGGTGCAACTGAGATTGAGTTGTCCATGTGGATCTGGGGCGGTATGCTGGAATTGGAGTGGGTCTCAGGCACATGTGTCAGAGCACATTCCACGGAGGACCGAATGACTGAGGGTTTTCGCACCACCCTTGAATGATGAACTAATGTACAAATTGTTAAGGAACACCCTCACCTGGTTTTCTAAGTCTTTAATTGAAAGGAAAAAAAAAAAACGTGCAGACACTTGGCCTCGTGGAATGAGTTTGACAACCCTGATCAAAGACATGAAACCTAAGGTAATGCCTGCGTAACCCCGGTTCTCTGATAAGATGAGTGAGATGTATCACATATAGGATTCACTCTGCGGGTGAGGTGAGCCCGTTCCTCCTATGAGTGCCACTCACATGTCCTCTGGTCATTCTTCGGCCAATCCCTATTTGATTGAGCTCTTGCACGCAGGGAAAGTCGGTGATACATCTCACTCATATTATCAGAGAACCGGGGTTACTCGAATACTATTTCAAATACTTATTTCGATGTATCACATATGTGGATATGGACCGTATCGCAGACATGTTCTCTGAAGCCAGGGTAGTCCCAACAGTGTAACTCACTGAGGACAGTATGTGCCAACAAAGGTGCAGTGACATCAGTCGGTAAAACCTCATGAAGTTATGAGAGGCGGTCCGACATGTCGTGCAAATCTCTAGTAAAGAGATACCTGTGAATAGTGCCCAAGAGGCAGTCATACCTCTGGTGGAGTAGGCCCTCAGGCTGTAAACCCTTGCCAGTATTAGTAGTTTGTATTTTCCACTATCCAGTGGGAAAGTGCTGATGAGAGAGGGGCCTCGCCTTGCAGGGAGGTGCCCAAGCAGCAAAAGAGTTGGTTGCCCTTGTGTAAAACTCTCATTCTATCCAAGTAAAATGCGCAACGTGCGTACTACTCTTCTTCCATAGCGCTGAAGGGCGGCGGACAGAAAGTCACAAGCTCCTAAGGTGAGACTAGTGATGTTTCTCAATGTGCATACAACCATACTCCTCCCTACTGTATTACTCACTCTTCACCTCCCCATTCACTGAACATTCTTCAAGCCAGACAATGGCAACTGTAACGGTTTCTTCTGGGGAAGCAGAGGCGGACCAAAATGCAGCGTGGTTAGTTTTGTCCATCTTTAATAAAGATGAAATACAACAATCTACAAAACAAGAAACGGAAAAAACCTAAACAGTCCTATTTTTTTTAAATTAAAAATAATGTATTATCTTCAATACCATTCATTCTTTACAATTCATAATTTTACATACTCAAATAATGGTATTTTAATTAAACGAATTAAACTAAACATAAACCCCAAGCAAAGCCTCCAGAGGAGCATCTTCCTCCCCGTCACCCTACAAATACCTTTCCCTATCTCCCCGTCCCTAATCTATCCTCTTACAAATCTAAATGACACCAACCCTAAACCCCCTTCCACCTCTCCCCGAGCAGCATGCTGCCCCCACTTCCTCTCCTCCCTCTTCATCCTCCCCCTCAAATCTCCTTCCACCCTCCTCACTATCCCTTCCACCCCCAATCTCTCCCTGTCTTCACCATGTTCTGCCTTGCTTCCCACAGCCCCCGTTTAAAGAGACTCATGAGAAGCCAGAGCAGAAACCTGTCCCTATCCGTCCCTCTCGCTCTCCCTACACCCCTCTCTAACATGGCCCACGTCAATACAAAATCCCCTTTACCAAACATAACAACACCCGTGCCCTAGCCCATACTACTCCGGCAAAGGCACAGTCCCAAAAGACATGGCGCACAGTCTCCTCCCTGCCACAAGAGGATATTGGACAGGTGGGGGATTGCACCAAACTATACCGGTACAAGATGGAACGTACCGGCAAACACTTATGAAGGCTCAACCAATTCAGGTCCTTGAGCCTGTTGTCCAGACCCCGCGCCTGCACTCCCTCCCAGACCACTTCCGAGATGCCCACTACAGGCGCCGGACTCCTGCCTTTCTGACCTCCTCAGCTACAGGTGCCTATGATCTAAACCTACTTGGGCAACTGCACGCAGCCACTTAGCCGCATGACCAAAAGTGCCACTGTTCGCCCGAGGACCCGTGTTAGACCACTGCGATGTATTTCATGATACGAAAAACACCAGGAGGTAACCGGATGGGTGTATCACTGGCTGAGCAAGCTCCGTTAACAAGAAAAACAAAAATTGTGTCCAGCTTGAGGAAATGTGGTACCCCCCTACCTCCCTCCCCCAAATGGGACAAAGATCATCGTGCCCTGGCGGCCCACTCGCACCTGCCACTCCACATAAACTGAAACACAAGCCTCACTAGAGGCCTCCTCAGACAAGCCGGCAATGGGTAGATGTATGCCAAATACAAAGAGACGGCAACACATCCACTTTAGGACCAGGACTTTGCCCATAAAAGACAAATACCTAGCTTTACACATTGCTAGCTTCTCTGTACCACTGCGATACGCATGTTCCAGTTTCGCGTCGCTGAGCCGGAGGTCTCAAAATGGACCGAGAATCCTCAGGGCCCCTCACAGAGAGATAACCCCAGGCACATCCGTTCTACCGCGCCATCTTCAGAAAAACTCTGACGGAAGACTTTGCATGGTTCAGAACTGCTCCCAACGCCTCGGGTGAAATCCCCAAAGATGGCAAGGACCTTGTCAGGCACCAGTCCTTGCACAACAGCAAGGAAGTGCCGTCGGCGTACTGCGTCATCTTAACACGCAGCCCACCACTTCCAGGGATCAGCAAACCTTTCCACCCCTGTGTCTGCCCTAATGGCAGCCCCAGAGGCTCCATGTACAGAACCAAGAGGAGAGCCGAGAGTGGGCACCCTGCCTGACCCCAGACGAGAGGTCAAAAACGTCACCCAAGTGACTATTTACACTAACTCGGCTTTTATCCGACATATAATGTACGAATCCATCCTATAAACTTCTCTCAAATCCTAATCGACCTAACACTCTGAATAAAAGGATCTATTCACGAGATCGAAGGCTTTCGCCTGATCTAGCACTGCTACCATAAAAGGCAGTCCCTCATATCTTCAACCCAAGCGATGGAGTCCTGATTAACTGTAGGTTCCATCTAATAGGCGGCCTCTACCCCGCACGTCTGATCCTCATGACGGCGTAGGGAAGGGCTGTCGCGCAACGATCTGCTAAAACCTATTGCTGCCAAGTGGCTTGTAATCTACACACAGCATGGTCAACGGCCGCCAGTTGCCAGGTCTGTTACTTCCCCTTCTTATATAAAAGTGACAGCACACCAGCAGCCATTGATCCCCCAGGACCCCGTCTCAAGGCCGGCCTTCAAGACTTCGAGGGACCACTGGTCCAAGTATACCCCAAAACTTGAGTAAAACTCAGCCCGGCAGCCCATCCATCCCAGGCACCTTCCCTTTTCCCATCCTCTAAGAGCGCTCTCAACCTCTTCTAGTGAGATCTGGGCCTCCATCACTTCTCTAATGTCCTCCGGCAACCGCCTGGACAAGTGTTCTAAAAACACATTTCCCTGCTCCTACATCTATTTCCCTTTCCTTAAATAAACCTTGGAAATGATCAGTTGTCACCCTGACCATATCCTCTGGTTCTCTAACTATACTACCATTTTCTTCCCTAACACCATGCATTACCTTCCTACTCTGCTCTTGCCTAACCAACTTAAAGAACATAGCAGAACAAGTCTCATTATGTTCTAGAAAGCCACTATGCGCCACGCTCCAGGAAGCTTGAGCCTTCCGCTCCTGCAACTCCTGAGCTGCGCCTTTAGGGTTGCGGATCTCTCCCAGTCAAATGACCCGCCGAGGTTGCCTGCCTCGTATTCGAGTTCAATTAACCTTTGGATACAATCCACCTCCCTCCTCTCCTCCCTTTTTTTCCCTCTTGCAATACCCTATTATAAAGCCCTAATCTCACCTTAACTAATTCCCACCACTCTAACACCCGCTCGCACATGGACCCGGAGGGCCCTCAAGCCTCCAACAGAAACCATAAAACCTGTCAACAAAAGCCTGCTCCTCCAGCACATCCCGATCTAGCTTCCAGTACCCCCTACCAAAAGAGGCAGACTGGCGACCCCACCGGCAGGAGCACCCCGTCGTGATCCGAGAAAAACAGGCAACAGCGCCCGGACAACACCCAAAGACCTGGTACAAAATATGGTCGAGCCTCCGCCTCAACCCCCTGGAGTTGCGCCATGTAGGACCGTCCATTTTCGGAGTAGTGTGCAGACCACCATCTACCCAGACCATGGCAAGCCATTAGCCTGGCAATGGCACCTGCACTGCTATCCCCCTCTTCCTAAATCTGTATTAAAATCCCCCCTATCACTAATTTCCCTGTTGTGACACACAGGGCGTCAGACAGTCCACCATCTCCCTCCTGTCTGCCACCACCAATGACCCATACACCACCACTAATCTAAATTTACATTCCCTTATCGTTACATCCACCCTATAACCCTCCCTGCATTACCACAAAGAATCCTCCACTTTTACTTCCCTGTGCCCGCACAAAGATCCCTACCCCCGATGAGTGCACCCCCCCAACACCCCAAACCGACTCCCCCTTGTCCCACTCCCTCTTAAACCTACTAACATCCCCTCCATCCTTCAGGTGAACCTCCTGTAAAAACAAAAATCAAACCCCATCCTCCAAATAACTAAAACCGCCCTCCTCTGAACAAAATCCCTTAAACCCCTTACATTTAAACTAACAAAAGTAAAATTAGACTCCATGAAAAATAAAAACATACTTAATACACTCAAATTCTAAACCCAGACAGATTCTAAACCCTGCTCCATATCTACCGGTGAGAACACCATCCGTAATCCCGACATCCCCCTCTTCCTCCATCACACCATCCCAGGATGCAGGAATAGTGTTTGGCTCCGGGGTGCCCTGCCTGGGTCTACCCACAATCCCCCCTCCCCAGTGTTGCAGCTGGTTTGGAAACAAATTGGGGAGGTTGAGTCCCCAAACAAAAAACTCCCCACCTCCTCCTGTACCCAGTCTTGAGTCTTGTTAGGTGTGTCCCCACCCAACAGAAGTTGAGGGCCTGGGGAAACCAGCAGCAACCCAGAGGTTTCTCCCACCCCCATCACTCTCTTGGCCATCCCTCCCCTCACTGTCGGCCAATCGCACCCTCCTCTTCATTCTCTTCTTTGGTGATGGCGGCAGTGGAGAGATACCACCCTCCCCCCGCCAGCTCCTCCACCATACCCCTCATCTCTTCCACCAGGGCACTTTCCCCCCAGTCCACTTGCTCTTCCACCGTCTCCTTCTCCACCACTCCTCCCTCGCTTTCTTCTCTCTCATGCTCCTCCACTCGGTTGCCTTCTTCCGCCGCTTTTCCTGGTTCTCCTATTCCTTCCGTTTCCTTCTCTCTTCCATCCGCCGCTTCTTGCTCCTCTTCCTTCCTTGTGGCCTTCCCCTCTGGACCTGTACTCTGGTCATGAGGCGTGCTTCCTTCCCCTCCTCTTCTTCTCCCATCCCCCGCTCCTGCTCCCCCAGCCGCAGACGCATATGACCTCTGACGGGCCGGGCACCCCCGCCACAGGTGTGCTGACGAGCCACACCCATGGCACGTCTTAGGCTTGTCACAATCCTCGCCTCGTGATCCTCAGATGCACAAAATCTGCATTTTCTTGTACTGCACGAGGCGAATATGTGACCGTAGGCCATACAGCGCCTGCAAAATGGGGGCTGACGTGCATAAAACAACGTCCCCTGTCAGCCCCTAGGGAGAACATAGCAGGAGGATGGAGGTAGCCACCATGTCCCTTTGGGTCCACTCTGAGGAGGGCCTGGAAGCCTCTTCTCCCATTCCAAAACCCAAGGGAGTCTTTGAGGTGCCTTGCTGAGGAGACGTTATCCATGTATCTCCCCAGAAAAGCCCTCACCTCTTCGTCCTTAACGTAAGGGTTTTAAATGTTGACAGTTACAACCCTAAAGTTATTCTTCGCCAGGCTTGTTATTTCGTAGTGGCACATCGGCCTCTCACCTCCCACAGCTCTTGCCCTTCTCAGGATATCATCGTGTTTTTCCTCTGTATATAGTGCCACGTCGTATGCTCCCTCCAACGAGTTGCCTTGGAAACAAAACACATCCTTCACCGTCAGCTTTAGAATCCCCATAAATATTATCCTTCCAAAAGATTCCCGTCCTGAAGGCTCCAACTCCTTTTCCTTCCAAGCAAACCGAATCGTGTTGGCCAGCCCAATCCCAGGGACCGACCGTGTTGATGTATTTAGCACCATCTCCGCAAGGAGAATGGTGCTCGTTCTCTTCTCTTCCAAAACAAGTAAAAAGAAAAACCAAAGTGACCGAGCCTATCTGGT
>NC_068441.1:14730783-14732692 GCF_023373465.1 Oncorhynchus keta
ATGTATGTTTATTGCGGCCTGAAATGGTTCCCAATCAGAGGCAGCTGTTTATCGTTGTCTCTCCTTCAATGACGGGCCACAGTCCGGTACCTCCAACGACGGGCCACATCCAGAACCTCCAACGATGGGCCAAAGTCCGGAACCTCCAACACGGTCCCCAGTCCGGAACCCTCCAGCGCGATCCCCAGTCCGGGAACCTCCAGCGGACGATCCCCAGTCCGGAACCCTCCATCGACGGTCTCAGTCCGAGCCTCCAGCGACAGTCCCTAGTACGGGTTCTCCAGCGACGATCCCCAGCCCGGGGTCTCTAGCGACAGTCCCCCAGCCCGGGATCTCCGGCGATCCCCAGTCCGGGGCCTCCGGCGATGATCCGCAGTCCAGAGCCCTCCGGCGATGATCCACGGTCCGGTTCTACAAAGGTGGCGGGATCAGTGTAAAGAGGGGGACTGCGTCAGAACCGGAGCCGCCACCGAGGGTAGATGCCCACCCAGACCTTCCCCTATAAGTTCAGGTTTGCGGTCGGGATTCCGCACCTTTGGGGGCGGGTACTGTCAAATCCTCCTTGACCTTAGTTATCTTTGTTTTCTTTATATGTTGGTTAGGTCATGGTGTGACTAGGTGGGTATGCTAGTTTTTTATTGTCTAGGTTTTTGTATGTCTAGGTAATATGTGGTGTCTATGGATGGCCTGACATGGCTCCAATCAGAGGCAGCTGTTTATCCCTGTCTCTGATTGGGGATCATATTTAGGTAGCCATTTTTCTCTTTTTTGTTTTTTGTGGGTTTTTGTTCTATGTTTAGACGCCTGTCTGCACTACTCATATTATCTTCACGGTTCATTTGTTATTTTGTTTGTTTGGTCAGTGTTCATTCATTCAATAAAGAAGAATGTACGAAGACCACGTGACATGGGTTTATTGTGTTGTCGTATTGGGGTTTTGTAGGCATTGGGATTGCGGCTGAGTAGGGGTGTAGCATAGGCTTGGCTGCCTGAGGCGGTTCTCAATCAGAGTCAGGTTATTCTCGTTGTCTCTGATTGGGAACCATATTTAGGTAGCCTGGGTTTCACTGTGTATTTTGTGGGTGATTGTTCCTCTCTGTGTTAGTGTTCACCAGACAGGCTTTATCGGTTTTCTCGTTCCGTTTGTTGTTTTTGTATTTGTATAGTTATTTCATGTATTCGCTGTTCGTCATTAAAGAACATGAGTAACCACCACGCTGCATTTTTGGTCCACTCTCCTTCAACAAACGAACGCCGTTACATTTTTCAAGAAAACCTGGTCCAACAGCAGCAATGGAAACAAAGTTTCAGACAAAACAACTTACATACACTAACACAACATTGAACAAAAATAGACACACATACAGTACAACAATTACATAGTATGTAAAGAAATACAAATGTAATAACTAAAAAATCAGCTGACCTAAAGATAATTACACTGACCAAGTGTTTGAAACACCAACATGACTAGATCATCCAAATTTTCATGTTCAGGACAAAATTCCAGGACCATGTAGCTGAGTAACTAAATCTATTTCTACCATGACCTGTTTTAATTATTGGTTCTGTTAAAAGCAAATGAGAATGGGACTGTAATTTATATTTACTGATCTGACTAAAAGCTAACTCATCTAATTTAGCATACTCAACCTCACTCAAAGAGAGAGGAACGCTAATTATGTTAGCTAGCTGGCTAAGGCTAGTTTTATTAATTTATTGCCACTAGGTCCCCGGTGTAACTGGTAAACTTCTTGCTTTACACTGTACTGCCTGATTGTACACATTAATTGGATCGTGTGTTTACTAACGCGTTAGTTCTAGTTGTTGACTAGGATGTTAATATGGTGACAATGATGTAGCTAGGCTGTATAGCTATTAGCGGTTATAGTATGAAGGTTATAGTATG
>NC_068441.1:14732792-14740370 GCF_023373465.1 Oncorhynchus keta
GTGAACAGGCAGTGGTTCGGGTGGTTGATGTCCTTGATGATCTTTATGGCCTTCCTGTAACATCGGGTGGTGTAGGTGTCCTGGAGGGCAGGTAGTTTGCCCCCGGTGATGCGTTGTGCAGACCTCACTACCCTCTGGAGAGCCTTACGGTTGAGGGCGGAGCAGTTGCCGTACCAGGCGGTGATACAGCCCGCCAGGATGCTCTCGATTGTGCATCTGTAGAAGTTTGTGAGTGCTTTTGGTGACAAGCCGAATTTCTTCAGCCTCCTGAGGTTGAA
This sequence comes from Oncorhynchus keta, assembly GCF_023373465.1. Classification (NCBI taxonomy): domain Eukaryota; kingdom Metazoa; phylum Chordata; class Actinopteri; order Salmoniformes; family Salmonidae; genus Oncorhynchus; species Oncorhynchus keta. The sequence continues at coordinate 14,733,071 of NC_068441.1, forward strand.
GAGGCGCTGCTGCGCCTTCTTCCACGACGCTGTCAGTGTGAGTGGACCAATTCCAGTTTGTCTGTGATGTGTATGCCGAGGGAACTTAAAACTTGCTACCCTCTCCACTACTGTTCCATCGATGTGGATAGGGGGTGTTCCCTCTGCTGTTTCCTGAAGTCCACAATCATCTCCTTAGTTTTGTTGACGTTGAGTGTGAGGTTATTTTCCTGACACCACACTCCGAGGGCCCTCACCTCCTCCCTGTAGGCCGTCTCGTCGTTGTTGGTAATCAAGCCTACCACTGTTGTGTCGTCCGCAAACTTGATGATTGAGTTGGAGGCGTGCGTGGCCACGCAGTCGTGGGTGAACAGGGAGTACAGGAGAGGGCTCAGAACGCACCCTTGTGGGGCCCCGTGTTGAGGATCAGCGGGGAGGAGATGTTGTTGCCTACCCTCACCACCTGGGGCGGCCCGTCAGGAAGTCCAGTACCCAGTTGCACAGGGGCGGGGTCGAGACCCAGGGTCTCGAGCTTGATGACGAGCTTGGAGGGTACTATGGTGTTGAATGCCGAGCTGTAGTCGATGAACAGCATTCTCACATAGGTATTCCTCTTGTCCAGGTGGGTTAGGGCAGTGTGCAGTGTGGTTGAGATTGCATCGTCTGTGGACCTATTTGGGCGGTAAGCAAATTGGAGTGGGTCTAGGGTGTCAGGTAGGGTGGAGGTGATATGGTCCTTGACTAGTCTCTCAAAGCACTTCATGATGACGGAAGTGAGTGCTACGGGGCGGTAGTCGTTTAGCTCAGTTACCTTAGCTTTCTTGGGAACAGGAACAATGGTGGCCCTCTTGAAGCATGTGGGAACAGCAGACTGGTATAGGGATTGATTGAATATGTCCGTAAACACACCGGCCAGCTGGTCTGCGCATGCTCTGAGGGCGCGGCTGGGGATGCCGTCTGGGCCTGCAGCCTTGCGAGGGTTAACACGTTTAAATGTCTTACTCACCTCGGCTGCAGTGAAGGAGAGACCGCATGTTTTCGTTGCAGGCCGTGTCAGTGGCACTGTATTGTCCTCAAAGCGGGCAAAAAGTTATTTAGTCTGCCTGGGAGCAAGACATCCTGGTCCGTGACTGGGCTGGGTTTCTTCTTGTAGTCCGTGATTGACTGTAGACCCTGCCACATGCCTCTTGTGTCTGAGCCATTGAATTGAGATTCTACTTTGTCTCTGTACTGACGCTTAGCTTGTTTAATAGCCTTGCGGAGGGAATAGCTGCATTGTTTATATTCGGACATGTTACCAGACACCTTGCCCTGATTAAAAGCAGTGGTTCGCGCTTTCAGTTTCACGCGAATGCTGCCATCAATCCACGGTTTCTGGTTTGGGAATGTTTTTATCGTTGCTATGGGAACGACATCTTCGACGCACGTTCTAATGAACTCGCACACCGAATCAGCGTATTCGTCAATATTTCCATCTGACGCAATACGAAACATGTCCCAGTCCACGTGATGGAAGCAGTCTTGGAGTGTGGAGTCAGCTTGGTCTGACCAGCGTTGGACAGACCTCAGCGTGGGAGCCTCTTGTTTTAGCTTCTGCCTGTAGGCAGGGATCAGCAAAATGGAGTCGTGGTCAGCTTTTCCGAAAGGGGCGGGGCAGGGCCTTATATGCGTCGCGGAAGTTAGAGTAACAATGATCCAAGGTTTTACCACCCCTGGTTGCGCAATCGATATGCTGATAAAATTTAGGAGTCTTGTTTTCAGATTAGCTTTGTTAAAATCCCCAGCTACAATGAATGCAGCCTCCGGATAAATGGTTTCCAGTTTGCAAAGAGTTAAATAAAGTTCGTTCAGAGCCATCGATGTGTCTGCTTGGGGGGATATATACGGCTGTGATTATAATCGAAGAGAATTCTCTTGGAAGATAATGCGGTCTACATTTGATTGTGAGGAATTCTAAATCAGGTGAACAGAAGGATTTGAGTTCCTGTATGTTTCCTTCATCACACCATGTCTCGTTAGTCATGAGGCATACGCCCCGCCACTCTTCTTACCAGAAAGATGTTTGTTTCTGTCGGCGCGATGCGTGGAGAAACCCGTTGGCTGCACCGCATCGGATAGCGTCTTCCCAGTAAGCCATGTTTCCGTGAAGCAGAGAACGTTGCAGTCTCTGATGTCCCTCTGGAATGCCACCCTTGCTCGGATTTCGTCAACCTTGTTGTCAAGAGACTGGACATTGGCAAGAAGAATGCTGGGGAGTGGTGCGCGATGTGCCCTGTTTCGGAGTCTGACCAGAACACCGCCGTTTCCCTTTTCGAGTAGTTTTGGTCGCTGCATGCGATCCATTCCGTTGTCCTGTTTGTAAGGCAGAACACAGACCATGTCCACAGAGTATGCATAGGGCTGATTCACAAACATTTGAACTATGGGATGGGACGCGCCTGTTTGCGGGTGTGGATCAGGTTGTGTTACCATGGAGCTAGTGGATGACAGCTGAAAACAGCTGGGGTCTAGAGGGAAAATATTTCGCAGACGCATTATGGGATCCATGTGTCCTCTCATCACCCTAGAAATGTGTCATATCTAAGGGGAATTTATGACCGAGTCAGATTAATAGGCGTATTCAGACTGTAAAAAGTCACATAGAGTTCTGCAGTTATGAGCTATGGTAGCTGACAACAAAAAAAAAAAAAAAGTGCAAAAGTTAGAAGTTTGTCATAAGAGAAAACACATTACAATATCACCTATATCAGACACCTGCAGTCTGTTGCAGATTTTTCTGCATAGCTATGTTTACCATACCATTGTCACCAAGTAGACCCGGGGAAAAGGTACACACACCACATACAAATAGTCTTATACTGTGATGAAATACAACCATCATAGGACCAGAATATTTACACCATAACGTTGACGGATCTCAACATATCACCGTGACTGTATCTTCCGCCATCATGGCTTCCCATCTTGCACTAAAACAGAAATGACTCAGTGCAGCAAGGAGCCAATATCTAGCTAGCATTTTAACTGCAATCAATCTTACAATCAAGTTAACCCACATGGGATGATATGGGTGTTATGGCCCAAATGCAGCAATAATCGATGAGGCGTTGTTAAAATCAACGTTTGGCTAAGTAGGCATTCAAGAAAAATTAACAAGCACCTCATCGATTATATGCAACGCCTCTTTAAAGTACATCTAAGGGGTGTAGTTAACTAGTGATTATGTTAAGATTGATTGTTCTATAAGATAAGTTTAATGCTAAAGCAATGTTCCTTATTATTAACAGGTTCAGCCTAACAGAATCCTTCAGTAGAGTGCAATGTAACTGTAACATGATTGGTGTCAAAAATGCAGATTAACCCTTTTGTTGAAAACTTGAAACTTAATCCTCAAATCTTTTAATTGGGATGGCTAAATATTTTTTTTTACATTATTTATTATCTTATTTCCAAATACTGAGACTACAAGTTGCTCTATTTCCAGATGAGGCCTGTATAGAGGCACAATACACATCTAAATTCAATGAACACATTAAAGTAAGCATTCATAGACATTAAAATACATGTTATTTAGTGGAACTTGTTACACAGCAATACACAAAAGGCAGAACACGATCATAACAAATTATGCCTAGTTCCTTGTCTAGTTGTCTGAAATGGCCTGTTCTCCAATTTTAAAGTGTACTATAGATCATTCTCTGTAAGGTGCAAAAAAACTTTTGCAGATCTACCCAACTTGGCTGAGTGATTGAAGGGTTTCTGTTAGAAAATAGTGCCTGGACGTATTGACCGGCAGTATTTCATATTTACTGGCTTTTAAGAAATTGAAAATCTATATGAATTGAGTATATATGCATTGGATACCGGTGCCGACAGAGATGGCTGCCCGCTCGCGTTCCTAGGAAACTATGCAGTTTTTTGTTTTTTTACGTGTTATTTCTTACATTAGTACCCCAGGTCATCTTAGGTTTCATTACATACAGTCGAGAAGAACTACTGAATATAAGATCAGCGTCAACTCACCATCAGTACGACCAAGAATATGTTTTCCGCGACGCGGATCCTGTGTTCTGCCTTACAAACAGGACAACGGAATGGATCGCATGCAGCGACCCAAGGAAACGACTCCAAAAAGAGGGAAACGAGGCGGTGTTCTGGTCAGACTCAAAAAGGGCACATCGCGCACCACTCCCCAGCATTCTTCTTGCCAATGTCCAGTCTCTTGACAACAAGGTTGACGAAATCCGAGCAAGGGTGGCATTCCAGAGGGACATCAGAGACTGCAACGTCTCTGCTTCACGGAAACATGGCTTACTGGGAAGACGCTATCCGATGCGGTGCAGCCAACGGGTTTCTCCACGCATCGCGCCGACAGAAACAAACATCTTTCTGGTAAGAAGAGTGGCGGGGGCGTATGCCTCATGACTAACGAGACATGGTGTGATGAAGGAAACATACAGGAACTCAAATCCTTCTGTTCACCTGATTTAGAATTCCTCACAATCAAATGTAGACCGCATTATCTTCCAAGAGAATTCTCTTCGATTATAATCACAGCCGTATATATCCCCCCCCCAAGCAGACACATCGATGGCTCTGAACGAACTTTATTTAACTCTTTGCAAACTGGAAACCATTTATCCGGAGGCTGCATTCATTGTAGCTGGGGATTTTAACAAAGCTAATCTGAAAACAAGACTCCCTAAATTTTATCAGCATATCGATTGCGCAACCAGGGGTGGTAAAACCTGGATCATTGTTACTCTAACTTCCGCGACGCATATAAGGCCCTGCCCCGCCCCCCTTTCGGAAAAGCTGACCACGACTCCATTTTGCTGATCCCTGCCTACAGGCAGAAGCTAAAACAAGAGGCTCCCACGCTGAGGTCTGTCCAACGCTGGTCAGACCAAGCTGACTCCACACTCCAAGACTGCTTCCATCACGTGGACTGGGACATGTTTCGACAAGGCCAGATGGAAATATTGACGAATACGCTGATTCGGTGTGCGAGTTCATTAGAACGCGTCAAGATGTCGCTCCCATAGCAACGATAAAAACATTCCCAACCAGAAACCGTGATTGATGGCAGCATTCGCGTGAAACTGAAAGCGCGAACCACTGCTTTTAATCAGGGCAAGGTGTCTGGTAACATGTCCGAATATAAACAATGCAGCTATTCCTCCGCAAGGCTATTAAACAAGCTAAGCGTCAGTACAGAGACAAAGTGAATCTCAATTCAATGGCTCAGACACAAGAGGCATGTGGCAGGGTCTACAGTCAATCACGGACTACAAGAAGAAACCCAGCCCAGTCACGGACCAGGATGTCTTGCTCCCAGGCAGACTAAATAACTTTTTTGCCCGCTTTGAGGACAATACAGTGCCACTGACACGGCCTGCAACGAAAACATGCGGTCTCTCCTTCACTGCAGCCGAGGTGAGTAAGACATTTAAACGTGTTAACCTCGCAAGGCTGCAGGCCCAGACGGCATCCCCAGCCGCGCCCTCAGAGCATGCGCAGACCAGCTGGCCGGTGTGTTTACGGACATATTCAATCAATCCCTATACCAGTCTGCTGTTCCCACATGCTTCAAGAGGGCCACCATTGTTCCTGTTCCCAAGAAAGCTAAGGTAACTGAGCTAAACGACTACCGCCCCGTAGCACTCACTTCCGTCATCATGAAGTGCTTTGAGAGACTAGTCAAGGACCATATCACCTCCACCCTACCTGACACCCTAGACCCACTCCAATTTGCTTACCGCCCAAATAGGTCCACAGACGATGCAATCTCAACCACACTGCACACTGCCCTAACCCACCTGGACAAGAGGAATACCTATGTGAGAATGCTGTTCATCGACTACAGCTCGGCATTCAACACCATAGTACCTCCAAGCTCGCCATCAAGCTCGAGACCCTGGGTCTCGACCCCGCCTGTGCAACTGGGTACTGGACTTCCTGACGGGCCGCCCCCAGGTGGTGAGGGTAGGCAACAACATCTCCTCCCGCTGATCCTCAACACGGGGCCCCACAAGGGTGCGTTCTGAGCCCTCTCCTGTACTCCCTGTTCACCCACGACTGCGTGGCCACGCACGCTCCAACTCAATCATCAAGTTTGGCGGACGACACAACAGTGGTAGGCTTGATTACCAACAACGACGAGACGGCCTACAGGGAGGAGGTGAGGGCCCTCGGAGTGTGGTGTCAGGAAAATAACCTCACACTCAACGTCAACAAAACTAAGGAGATGATTGTGGACTTCAGGAAACAGCAGAGGGAACACCCCTATCCACATCGATGGAACAGTAGTGAGAGGGTAGCAAGTTTTAAGTTCCTCGGCATACACATCACAGACAAACTGAATTGGTCCACTCACACTGACAGCTGCCGTGAAGAAGGCGCAGCAGCGCCCTTCAACCTCAGGAGGCTGAAGAAATTCGGCTTGTCACCAAAAGCACTCACAAACTTCTACAGATGCACAATCGAGAGCATCCTGGCGGGCTGTATCACCGCCTGGTACGGCAACTGCCCGCCTCAACCGTAAGGCTCTCCAGAGGGTAGTGAGGTCTGCACAACGCATCACCGGGGCAAACTACCTGCCCTCCAGGACACCTACACCACCCGATGTTACAGGAAGGCCATAAAGATCATCAAGGACATCAACCACCTCGAACCACTGCCTGTTCACCCCGCTATCATCCAGAAGGCGAGGTCAGTACAGGTGCATCAAAGCTGGGACCGAGAGACTGAAAAACAGCTTCTATCTCAAGGCCATCAGACTGTTAAACAGCCACCACTAACATTGAGTGGTTGCTGCCAACACACTGTCATTGACACTGACCCAACTCCAGCCACTTTAATAATGGGAATTGATGGGAAATGATGTAAATATATCACTAGCCACTTTAAACAATGCTACCTCCTATATAATGTTACTTACCCTACATTATTCATCTCATATGCATATGTATATACTGTACTCTACATCATCGACTGCATCCTTATGTAATACATGTATCACTAGCCACTTTAACTATGCCACTTTGTTTACTTTTGTCTACATACTCATCTCATATGTATATACTGTACTCGATACCATCTACTGTATGCTGCTCTGTACCATCACTCATTCATATATCCTTATGTACATATTCCTTATCCCCTCACACTGTGTATAAGACAGTAGTTTTGGAATTGTTAGTTAGATTACTTGTTGGTTATCACTGCATTGTCGGAACTAGAAGCACAAGCATTTCGCTACACTCGCATTAACATCTGCTAACCATGTGTATGTGACAAATAAATTTGGATTTGATTTGAT